>NW_004524909.1:712700-727814 GCF_000260255.1 Octodon degus
CAGGTTATTTGACACCAAGGGTGAGCTAACTTGCTGAAAGATGTAACATTGCACCACCTGTGACATGCTCATATTTCATTAATAATATACTGAGAGTCATGTCAGTTTCACTCAGCATGTGACAGTCATATGTTTTATGTTCCTAAGTCATTAAGAAAAAGAACTCTCTTAGACTAATTCCTAAGGATTTTGGATCAGATGGAAGTTGTAACCCTTGAAATGTTCTATCTTGTGTTCTCTGGCCCCTGCTGCAAATTGCCATACCTGTGGCAAATGAAATATTTGAAGTAGCTTTGTTGTAATTCCTTAATAATCTTTCACTAACTTTCAGCAATATTTAGTGACTGGTTATTCTCCAGCATCTCAGAATATTCAGAAAATAATTACCTGAAATTGGTTTTATCTACATTGTATAAGTACCCTATATTCTATGATAGAGTGGAAATCATGTTGTGAAGTAGTGTAGTTTTTCCAGGAGTAACTTGAGTTTTGGATGCATTCCTTTGTTATAGGGAAAAGCTCTCACCTCTGAATTCTCTAGATAAGCTTTGTTAATTTTACTTGATTAAAAGTTGCACATATTTACTTTGTATCTTGAAATAGGCCATCCCTCTGTTTCCTGCTATCAACCTAAACAGGATTTTTTTTTTTGGTCAGAAGTCATATTTGGGAATAAAAGCATTTACAATTCATTTGACTATTCATGCACACAGAGTCCCTCTTACTAGCACAGGTTTTAAATAAGAAATGCAGAATTAATTCAAAGCTTGAATGGTTTCATGTGTATAAATATATCTTTTCTTCTCAGCTTTATAGGTTTATTAATATTGGGGGCAATAATTTTTACTCCTGTGACTTCCTTTCTTGTTGCTCATCCATGTAAATAAGTAGAGACTGTAATAATTAAGTGATAGGTTTTGGGTTATGTGTTAGGAGTTCAGGATCAGTTTTTGTAATTCTGTTATCTTTTCCTATCTAATGGTTCCCTGTTATTTTTAGTACAGACTCTTAGGTAGAGCTGGTATAGAAAAAAAGGTGTCTTACACACACACACACACACACACACACACACGCACACACACAGAAGAGAATATTTGTTTTGTATATTTTTTCTAAGTGAGGCACTCAATATTCTCTTTAGTTCTAGTAATTTTTCTTAAATTTTCTGGATACTAATCAGTTCATCTGCAAGTACATGTTTAATATTTAATTTTCTTCCAAATTTATGACTTTTTATTTATTTGTCTTATGTTCTAGACCAGTATTGTCAAGAATGTATTTACTAATGACTTTGATTTCGCATATTATTGTGTCTGTGTTTCAGTCTTATTTTGTTTTCTGGAACTTTGTGGAAATACTTTGCACATTTTTTCATTAATTATGCACCTTTTTGGTTTAGGATGCTGACTTTTATTATGCTAAGGAGATACTCTTTTAATTATACTCTATAAAAAGTTGGAGTCATAGTTTATAAGATTATTGTGACTGACTTAGGTAATATAATTTTATTTGTGACCTAAGTTGAATAAAGTCATTTTTTTGGTTACTGTGTATTTTTTATTATGTATTCCTGCTTATTTGGAAGGTGATTTATACCAAAGATTTGAGATCATCGTGTCATTGTTTTTCTTACTGTAATTTTTTCTTGGAGGCCTCAATGTAGATTTTAGGAAAAGTGTAAGTGTAATAGATGTACTGTGATCCTTAAGAACAAGAGAGAGATGTCTTATATTTGCACACCTGAAGGAAAACTAGTTGATCAACTATTACTTATCATAAATTTTTTGATGGTTCTCTGTGTTCTAAAGGCTAGCCATTCAGAATTTCATTTCTAAGTTACAGAACCTTTCTTTTAATTGTAAGGCAGCCTATTTCTCAGGTTGCACTATGGATACTGTCAGTTGCATAGGCAGCTTTTCTGGGAGTTTCAAGAACAAAAAATAAAAGCAACAAATTTGAAAATTGTGCAGGTTTGCCAGAAATGAAGTTGATGCCAAGTCGGGGGTTGAGGAGATCCCAGTTGCTGAAAACATTTGCATTAAAAAGAAAGCAGTTATTTTCTTTTTAATTTTTCAACTAGTTATCCTTCAGGTGTATAAATACAAGAAGTGTCTCTCTTGTTCTTAAGGATCACAGTACATTTATTACACTTACATTTTCCCTAAAACCCATATTAAGGCATGCAAGGAAAAATACAGTAAGAAAATAAAAGATAATTTAAGAACATTTAGGAAATGAACTCACCATCACAAGCTCCAGGATAAACTATTTTTAAAGTTTCTGATTTTAATAAGGAAACTGGAATATCCTGGTTATTACAGCTCACTTAAGGAAATGTTTCTGGAGTTTAGCCACTGAGGCACTCAGCAGTCTTCATGGCCATGGTCTTTCAGAGTCAAATTACTGTTTTAGATGATGGCAGATTTTGACATCATTCATGTGGTGTTGATTTTTTATTTTATTTTATTTTATTTTTTTGTGGAACTGGGGATTGAACTCAGACCCTTGTGCTTGCTTGGGAAGTGCTTATTCTACTGAGCCATCTCCCCAGCCCTGATGTTGATTTTTTTAGAAATGCCAAATTCAAGTTATGGAATCATGGCATTTTCAATCTAGATTTAAAAAGAAGCCCTGGAAGACCAAGAAGTCTAGATCATCTGCTGAAGAAAGTTACAGACTGTGAGTAGATCCTGCCCAATAAAAATGTCACATGAGCTACAATTGGAAACCACATAGAGTTAGGCTTCTCCAAACCCTTTGGTGTTCACATCTGCCCAAACATGCTGTGGGTGCTGGACAAGGAATAACAGGATTTAGTATTTGCCATACTCTTTTTCAGTCATGATTTGATTTGATTTGTTTCTATCCCTTCTTTTGTTCTGAATGGAAATGTTTACTCTGTGCCATTTTATATTGGAAGTACTTAACTTTTTTTAAAAAAAAGTTTTTTTCAAGGTTTATATTTTATTTTATTTTTTTCTTTTCTTTTAAAAGTTTTATTGATAAACATATAGCAATGAGACAGTTTCAAATCAAATCGAGAGTACAGTTTCAACAAATAATACACTGCATATATTCTTCTTAGTGGTTAATTGCTGTACAAGATGCAGACTTGTGATCCTACTTACAAACACCATTAGAAAAAATCATTCTATTCATTAAGAGAATGCAACTATATACCTATCCCAACCACTTTGAATACACAGATACAAAATGGACATTCATAGTTATATCCCATTTTTTAAGTTCTTTTATTGAATATTATAGGTGTGTAAACTCAGCAAAATATTCTAAAAGAGTCCAGTAGCCCATAATAGCAATGGGTCTTCTGTTTAACTGGCAATGTCAGAAATTATTGACCTGAGTCCCCCACAGCTCAACATAACAACATGGCTTTACTTTTAAAAAATTTTATAGGGGCTTACAACTAAGAATTTGCCTTGGGTCTCAGAGAAGACTTTGGATTTGGACTACTCTGCATTATTGAGACTGTAAAGACATTGATGATACTTAGAGATGGACTGAATACATTTTACATAATGAAGTGAACATGAGACTTTTGGGGGGCCAAGACTGGAATGTTATGGTTTAGATAAAAAATTTCTCCCAAAGTCTCATGTGTTTAGAGGTAGAGACTTTGGAACATGATTGTATCAGAAGAACGCTATACTCATCAGTGAAGTTATCCACTGATGAAGTGATAGCTAAATTTGTTTTTAGAAGATAGTGCTTGATAAGAAGTATGTCACTGAAAGTATGCCTTTGGAGAATAGATCTTCTTTCCCTGAACTTACCTTTGGTCTCTGTTTCCTGACTTCTATGAGTTGAGCAGTTTTCCACTGTCATGTCTTTCCTTTACTTGTTTTTTGCCTTGGAGTAGCCAACTGTTAATTGAATCTCTCTAAATCTTAAGTAAAATTAAGTCTTGCCTCCTTTAAATATTGTGACTGTGGCATATTTTATCCCAGCAATGGTAAAGTTGAATAATGTGGTACAAATGCTAAATATTTATTTAAATATAATTTATAAAGAAAATAATTTTTATAGTTAGAGAAAATGGTTTTGCCTTCCAATAGTGTAAAATAGCTTTTCTTTCAAATGCCTATCACATATTAATGCAGCATGGCTACTAGCAAGATGATAAAAGACTGCCTGAATTTATTATACATTTTAAAATTTATTATTTATTTTTATGTAAATTAAATATATTTTCAAGTGACACATGAAAACAGAAATTAAACATATCAATAGTATATCAGGCAAAGATTTGTCAGTGCGTAATATTTAAATTAAATGAAACATTTAACTTTATATGGTGAAAATTTTTCCTCCCTTTCTGAAATATGCAGCACATTATTTTTATCTCCAGTTACCCTATTTTACAGGATAATCTCTTGGTGTTATATGAACTGTAATTTATATTCATTGATCAACTTTTCTGCATCTTTCCCTCATTCTGGGCTCTTCAGCATCTGGTAACCACTGTTTACATTTTTAAAAGAACATAGAATAAAAAATTTGAAGCCCATTTTTGCAATTTCTTTTTTGTATGCATCTATCTAGGTCAGCAGTATGACACTGTCAATGGGCTCTGGCCAGCAGTCCAGCAATGAAGACATCATGAGTTCCACTCTTATGCACAATCAAAGAAATGAGTTCCCAAACCACATTTTTCCTCTAGCTCCTCCTCAACTTCTCCCATATCTTCCCCTTTTCATACCCTTTTATAAAACCAATTATGCTTTTCCTATTTAAAAGAGGATTCTTTGGAATCTAATTCACATTTGATGTTTAAATATTAATGTGAAAAATAAAGTGAGGTTTCTAGCCTGCAAACCTCATAGTAAAATTTTTAAACAGAATTCCCTCATGTAGAAGGTGCTCAGGGCTCATGGCTCATCGTAAGTTGTGCTTACGCCATAATAAACTGCCAGTTACTGTGGGCCCTCTACTCCTCACACCCTTCCTGTTGTAGGAGTTGCCATCTGTGGTGAGACCTAAAAAGCAAGCAAATGACAGCAGCAACTTATTTAGGAAGAATTTACAAAACAAATATTCTCATCCTTTTCCACTGCTGAGTGACAGGACTGGTGCAGAGGAAGAAGCCCTTGGTTCCCCAGACCCAGCCTGAAAAAAGCAGCTCACCCCCTAAGGAAAGATGCAGGAAACACATTTTTGGATTAACATTCTATGAAAATCAGTGCACTTTATAGAAAAATGGGAAAAAAATCTTGGCTAAACTAAATATCCATTACATGAAAAATAACTATCAGGGGACATAATAGAGATTAAAAAATCAAATTTTAGAATTAAGTGTGGGGGCCAGTGAGATAGCTCAGCAGCAGACTAAGCACCTGCTTAGGCAAGCACAGGGATGAGATTCAGTACCTGACACCACATGCCATGCTGGCCCTGCCCCCATGTGCACTGAGCTGGCCAGCAAGACTGGGCCTGGTGGTACACATGCCTATAATCCTAGTGCTGGAGTGGTGGAAATCAGAATCACTACTAGTCTGACCAGTGAGACTTTGTACCAAATACATTTAAGAAAAGAATGAAAGTATTGACACTTTATAAAAGAAGTCAGGTGAAATAGCAACCTCCCATCTCTGGAAATGCATAGTTAACATGCAACATTCACTGCATGTAATTACTGCAGTCTCTTACTTTATACTTTAGAGTCATCCTGAGATTTCTGGCAAGCCACTTGAACTCCACCTTACAATAAGTACTTGGTGATAACATGGGATAAAATAATTGTTCTACTAGATATTTTAAAAAACACATTATCTCACACTGAAATAGAAACCATTGCAGTAGAGAAGGCAGAGTTAATATGAATGAATAAACTCCAAAATATCATGTAGCAATTTTAAGGCAGGGTGGATGTGAGGCAAGTAAAGCAGAGGTACATGAAACTTGAAGGATTTCTGGGCTTAGCAATAAAGCTATATACAGGTGTATGAGTTTCCGAGTGAAAGGTGCTTTAATTCTCTGGCACATACTGTCAAGGTGTAATGTCAACTCTTGCTCTGGACTGTCTTAATCTCAGATAGTAGGACCACAGAAATGAATCAACTGTAGTTCTAACTCATGTGAGCATCAGAGTCTGACACCTTCATTCACTTGCCAAAATTACAAATAAAATCTTTTTGTTGTTCAGTAATCATTTCTGCTTCTTAAATATCTGAGACAATAGGTAAATTGTCTGGAGTAGACATCAGTATGGAAACAACTCTACAATTGTTTCAAATTACCACTAGAATAGAGGCCATGTCCTACATAGATTACTGGTAAGTTTGACTTGCTTGTGATTGGGGCTGGAGGGGGTTGATATTGTGCAAAGGTATATAAAAGAAATTATAGGTGGAGACTGAGGCTGGTACATACAAGCCTTTTTATAATTTTATTTTTTCTTATGTATTTGGTACAGGGTTTCACTACATAGCTTGGGCTCATAGTGATCCTCCTGTTTTGAGTCTCCTCAGTGCTGGGATTACAGGTGAGCACCACCATGACTGGTCTTGGCAGCTGGCTCAACATGCCTAGGGGCAGAACTGGCATGGCATATGGTGTCAGGGATTGAATTCCAATCCCTGTACTTGTCTAAGTTGGCACTTAGTGCACTGAGCTATCTGGTCGGCCTTCACAAGTTTAAGTACAGCTTTGAAGCTTAAAAACAGTTTGAAGTTTAAATACAGTTTCACTTTTCTCTTAATGCTGGGAGAAAATACCCAATGCCCAAAATTAAGAAAGGAAAGGTTTATTTAGCTCACAGTTAGTGGAAGTTTCATTTCATACTCAGCTGGCTCCAAGGCAGAGTAGCACATGGCAGAGGGTAGCAGTTCATAGAGGTGAAAAACAGCCACAAGCAAAGGAAGGCACATCAGCCTTGGTTGCTTGCAAGCCTCTCTCCCTTCCTTATATTTGTATGCAAATTACCCAGCTCAGGGCTGGTATAGCACTCACACTCATTATCCCAACATTGAAACATGAATTAATCACATGCTCTAGAAGCTGCCCAATGACTGTATGAGGCTTTGGGGGATACCTAGACACAAATCATAGCAGCATTAGATAAGAGCTTCAGCTAGAGGCCTCTCCTGAGGAATAGGAAAGTCATACTTAGAGATCTGTCTCAAAAGATTCCAATACTGAAATAAATGGAGTGTTGAAAGTCAAAAGACTGCTTAATACTTAGGGATATTATTTATTTATTTATTTATTTATTTATTTATTTATTTATTTGGGAGGGGGGGAGCCGGGGATTGAACTCAGGCCCTTGTGCTTGCCACGGAAAGGCTTATTCCACTGAATCATCTCCCTGGCCCCTAGTTAGGGATATTTTTGCCCAATTGTTGAGACACTACCTTTACAGGACTAGTGACTAATGACTGAGAATCAGGACTCTTGTGTTATTATTCATTCCTACCAACAAAGACTTTTCTTTCCTTGATGTCTTATCTACTTTTTTCATTGCTGAGACAAAGTACCCCATACCCAAAATTAAAGGGGGAAAGGTCTCCTTCACTTACAATTTGTAGAGGTTTCAGTGCATAATTGGCTGGCTCTAAGGCAGCATGGCACATGCTGTTCATGGTGGCAGAAGGTAGCAAAGGCAATAGATGAGAGAGAGAGAGAGAGAGAGGGAGAGAGAGAGAGAGAGAGAGAGAGAGAGACAGAGACAGAGAGACAGAGAGAGACAGAGAGAAGACTAATTTTGTCCCTCATATTATATGCATTCTACCATGATAAAAGTGGTGCCAATCTAATCAGTGGACTGATCTAGCGATTATCACTGCTTAATCCCAGCACCTTTAATCCCAAAATTGAACTGTGAATCAGTATGTGTCTGGCTATGTGTTTTATTTATTATACTAATGGAGACTTCCTTAAGAAGAGAAGAACAAACATTGCTGTTACTTTTTTAAAGAATAGATCTGCATATGTGATGCAAGCAATCAGAAAGGGTAAAATTTTGGGGTGATTTATACTTAACCTTATTGGGACCTTGGCCTAGGATCACCAATCTCCTGCCCAGGGATATGGGGAAGAGATGAAACACAGACAAGATACAGATTTAAGTTATAAGGAGAACCAGATTGGTCAAAACACAGTAAAGCACTAAGACCAAGTTGCATAGTGTCTCTGGCCTTTATTAGGTGTTGGGGTACTACAGGAAGTGATGAGGTGAACTGCTGAGGCAGAGCATGATTCAAACCTGAGAGACAATGCATTTGAACAGCACACAAGAACTAGTTAACTAGAATTGGTTAACTAGTCACCTGATTATCTGTTAACTGGACTACTGAGTTAGAAGGAATTTAGATGAGTCCAAGTCTTTAGGTGCCATGTTATTTTGCTTCGAGGTGCCAGAATTTCACAGACTATTCGCCATTCTCAGCTCTGGCTATTAGTTTAAGGATTAACCTGTCCTTAAGTCAGGCATAAGTTTCCCACAAGTCATGGAGGAAAAGGATGGGTTCTCAATTTTATTTTATGTTAATTCATTAATATCAACTATTGCCTAGTCTGCATCATATCAAGTTGGTCTTCAGAAAGACTGAAATTCACTGAAAAAAATTTCAAGGAGAAAAATAGTCACAAAATTCAGAACTCCTGAGGTTATCATAATGTGAAAATTCATAGCACTTTTCAGTCTTAGTTTTATGAAGAACACAGCCAATGTTTCATCCACAAAATAAGCTAGGAATGAGGTGCTTCCCTTATGTGAAGATATGTAGGGAACACAGACTTATCTTAGTGCAGGCAGAACAATTTGAAAGTAAAAGTGAGTTCCATTTATAATGACACTCTAACAGCAGAACATATCCAGACAGTCTCAGACAAAGTTAAGTATAATCTCTTTGGTATTGTACACTGCTCAGTTTGAGTAGCTTGCTTTTTAAATATTTCCTGGGCTACTTGGTTTGAGCAAAGATGGGCTATAACCCCCAATAGCAGTCCATTGGGTATGGTCTCACCAATATGAAATAGGTCAGGCAGAAAGTGGACTTTGTGCTACAGTATGTTCTGATATCACTTGTAATGAAACTGGTCAGAATAATGTTTCAGAGAACAAAATGAGAAGTTGGAGAAAAGGAGAAAGAGAAGGAGAGCAGTCCAAGGAGTTAATAAATATGTGAATTTTACTACAAAATTTTTGAAGTCCATTTGGGAAAGAAAATCATCTTTGATGGTCAAACCCTAGGGTAGGAGAGAAAATTTGCAGAACCTGCTTTTGGGGTGGGACATTCTTCCTCAACTGCTGAAGCAACTGCTTGGAGGAGTTTAAACATGGCCTCTTGATTCAGACTGCCTGGGCATTAATTCAAATTTGCCTGCTTCCTACTTGTATGGGCAAGGCACTTAGTTTCCATGTTCTTTCTCAGTGGCAATGAAAATAAGAATAACACCCACAGCATGTTCTACTTAAAACGTTAGAAATTTATTGCAGTATCTTGAAATGAATGTGTGTTATTACCAAAAAAGGAACCCCACAGTTCCTGCATGCTCACATCATTACAGAAAACAGGACTGTCCATCAGACAGCCCAAGTTTGAACCCTTGAATTTTATCCCCTTTTGGTTCAATTTATGTTGCCTATTTTTCTGCCTCATTAGCAGGACCTTGGTAAAGTGCCCATTCCCCTGGATGGATGGTTAATTAGAATTTGCTACAATCAAGGTGAATTCTTTTTCTTGACTAGACCTAATTTGAACTCTTTTGAGACAAGTAATGAAATAGAAATTTCAGGACATCTGAAGCTCTGGAAACTATTCAAAGAATTATTCTGCTGCCTTTTTATTCTTTTTTCACAATAGTATCACATAATGTTTATATATTATCACATTAGTTTCTGTCCAATGCTTATGAGGTGCATTCTTTCAAAAGTTTTCCTCCACCTACTTGTGTGGATAAACACTCAAGAAGATGAACTTATCTATTGTAAGGATAATTCTTTGTAAAAATTTTAATGCCTTTTATTGTTCCTGAAGACAGAAATAAGTTGAGTTCAATAAGTGTTTCTCTTTTTTAAGAGTACCATTGAAAAATAAGTTGGAATGATTTTTGAATAATGTTTGCAAATATTGAACTTCTTACAATAACAGAAAATTTCTTTCTGAGAAATGATATATACAAAACTTAGTGTAATTTTCTTAAGAACAAAAGCTAACTAACTTACAATTTATTATTTCTGGGAAAAAAGAAAAAAACTTATTTATATGGTTAGACTTAAGAGGCATTTCAAGGGCATAAAGTGGAACTTTACAAAGATCTTAGAGGAGTATTATAGCTGTTCACATGCCACTGGATTGAAAGTCTCAGGGGAATTTTTTCTCTCTTCTTGGTATCTTGACAACAGAATTGGGCAAAACATTCAGTATGACTAAGAAGAGTAAGGCTTATAGAAAGAAAAAATACACCCCATAGGTTAGGAGCAGGCCAGTGGGGGAGAATTCACAGCCTTAACAGGGGCAGGTACTGGGTTTCTTAAGGTTCTGGGATTATAGGAGAATCTCTAACTGAGGATTGGTGGGAGTCATGGGTGAGTGGGTACCTCTCTCAGCCCACCTGTCAAAAAAGGAAGATTTTAAATATATGAGTTTTTAACAGCAAGTGTGATAGCAACCAAAGCCTACAAGGAGAATCAAAACCATAATCAATGAGGTTGGAGGCAGGTATGACTCATGCACTTTTGGTTTTGTGCATTCCTTGGGATCTTGGAGGGACAGTATGACATTTATCTGTTGGTCTCTTGAGGTTTTACCTAGTTGTCATTGCTGTTTGACTTACTGTTTCTTGCCACACAATTTTCTCTTGTTTCTTTGTCCTTGTTCTACTTTCTCCTCAGATGAGCATAAGATGGAGAAAATTTGGAACTGTTTAATAACCATTTCTTTTTAATATAATTTAGAAACATTGGCCAGAGCCATTAGACAAGAGAGTGAAGTGAAAGGAATAATAATAAGAAAGGAAGAAGTTGAACTATCATTATTTGAAGATGATATGATACTCTATGTGGAAGAATCAAAAACTCCACTAAGAAGCTCCTAGATTTTTTTTTTTTTTGTATTTTAAGAAGGGTCTACAGGGTGTTCAGGGTCTCACTACTAGATCAGACTCACAATGATCTGCCTGTTTACAGTCTCTCAAGAGCTGGGATTACAGGCACATGCCACCATGCCCAGTTTCAATTGCCTTCTCAGTATGCCCTTGGGGGCAGGGCCGGCATGGTACACCCAGGGATTGAACACCCAGCTCCTGCACTTGCTTGTAGGTGCCTTAACCTGGTGAGCTATTTGGCTGGCCCTCAGCTCCTAGAATTAGTAAACAAATTTAGCAGCATATCAGGATATGAAGTCAATACTCAAAAAATCTATTGTATTTCTCTACATAGACAACAAACTCACTGAGAGAGAAATTAGAGAAACAAAACTCTTCACAATAGCATCAAAAATGAGTTACTTAGGAATTAATATAACAAAGGAAGTAAAAGATCTACACAATGAAATTTATAACACTCTGAAAAAAGAGTTTGAAGATGATTTCAGAAAATGAAAAGATTCATTGGTCCTGAATAGGAAGAACCAACATTGTGAAAATGGTCATACTCCCAAATTGTTATAAAGATTCAATGCAATCCCAGTTAAAATACCATTAGTATACCTCACATATCTAGAGAAAACATTCCTAAAATTTATTGGGGAGCAGAAAAGACTCAGAATAGCAAAGGCAACCCTGGGTAGCAAAGGTAGGGCAGGAGGGAGTATAATCCCTGACTTGAGATTATACTACAAAGCTACTGTGATAAAATCAGCATGGCACTGGAAAAAAAAACAGACCTGAGGGTTAATGGAACAGATTAGAAGATGTAAATACAACTACAACAACCTTTAGCCATTTTATCTTCGACAAAGTGGCCAAACATGTTCACTGAAAAAAAGATAGCCTCTTTAATACTGGCTCCCACATGCTGAAAACTAAAACTAGATCCAAGTCTATCACCATGCACCAAATTAAAGTCAAAATGTATTTAAGATCTAAGAATTAAAACAGAAACAATAAATCTCCTAGAAGAGAAAGGAGGGGAAATCTTGAAAACATAAGGGTTGGTAGAGAGTTCATGAACAAAACACAAATTGCATGGGAAGTACTGAAAAGAATCAACAACTGAGATTTCATCTTATTGAGAAGGTTTTGTACATCAAAAGAAATCAACAGAGTGAAAACACAAACCAAAAATTGGGAAAAATCATAACCAACAATCATTTAAAGGACTTGTATCTAAATTATTTAAAGAACTAATAAAAAAATCATGCTTCCAACAGTCAAAGACCCAATTCAAAAATAGGCATGTGAGATGAATACTCACTTCTCAGAGGAAAAATGTAAATGGAAAATAAATACATGAGCAAATGTTCTACAGCACTAATCATTTGAAAATACAAATTAAAATAATGTTGAGATGCCATCTCATCCCAGAAAAAATTGTCTGTCAAAGAAATCAACTAATCACTAATGATGGAGAAGCTATAGTGAAAAAGGAACCCTTCTCTATTGCTGTT
The DNA here is from genome assembly GCF_000260255.1 of Octodon degus. NCBI lineage: Eukaryota > Metazoa > Chordata > Mammalia > Rodentia > Octodontidae > Octodon > Octodon degus. The sequence continues at coordinate 725,270 of NW_004524909.1, forward strand.
GGGAATGTGGACTTGTACAACCACTATGGAAATCAGTGGGGAGACTCCTCAAAATGTAGGATTGGAAGTCCTGTTCAACTCAGCTATTCTCCTGGGTATTTTTCCAAAAGAACTGAAAACATCATAACACATTGATATATGTGCACCCATGTTTATAGCAGAACAATTTCTCATAGCCAAATCTTGGAAACAACCAAAATGCCGATCACCCAAGGAATGGACAAAAAGGTTGTGGTATTTTTATACACCAGAGTATTACTCAGTTATAAAGAAAGACAAACTTGAAGGCTTTATAAGTGAATGGATGCAATTAGAGGCTATAATCTTAAGTGAAATAAATCAGACCTACATGATTAAACATTACATTGTCTCCCTAGTATAAAAACCTGAAAGAATAAATAAAATATGAAAGATATAGATACAGAAAAATGGAAAGAAACTGAACGTAAACAATAAACAATGAAGATGAGGGAAAGGAGAAGAGATAGGAAAAAAAAAAAAGGGGGAAAATCATACAAGTATATACACAAAATAGCCTAGATAATTGTACTATGAATTTCCATCATTTTTTTTAAAGTAACAGTTAATATTTAAAATTTTCTTTTCAGGGGGGCTTGCAGATTGTCTCAGTTGTTTAAGTGCCCTCTTGGTCAAGCCCATTCAGGAGCATGGGACCTTGGTTCAATCCCCAGCTCCTCATATCTTATGAGGCCCACCCTTAAGGTAGGCCAAGCCAGCCCCCCCAAAAAAAAATCCTTAAAATTTTCACTTTGACTAACTCTGTATGCTAATATTTATTTATTTTTTTCCATAATTTTATTGAGAGACAAATAGCAATGAGACAGTTTCAAATCAAATTGGTAGGACAGTTTCAATAATTAACACATTGCATACTCTCTGCCTAGTGGTTATTTGCTGTACAAGATGCAGACATGATATTCTATTTACAAACACTATTACAACAAATCCCTCTACGCATTAAGAGAATGTAACTATATATCTATCCTAATCATTTTGAATACACAGATACAAATGGACATTCCTCTGAATCCCCTTTTTTGTTTAGTTCTGTCATTTGAACATTATAGGTATGTTAACTCAGCAAAATAATCTAAAAGAGTCCAGTAGCCCATAATAGTATTGGGTCTTCCGCTTGACTGTCAAGCTCAGAAATTGTTGACCTGAGTCCCCTATAGTTCAACATAACACCATGACTTTACTTTTTATACTTTGTTTTTATGCTTTTCTGCTGGATGGTTAAGACCAAGCAAGATAAAGCAAGACCTATGCACCAAGAGTTGTAGCTTTTGGGTCTGATAAGGTCAGTGAAATCCCCTCAGGATTTATCCTGAGATACTGTACCTCTGATTGGAGATCCTTCATCAGTGTCAGTCATGTGGATGAGTCACAGCCATTGCTTGGCCAATGTGCTCCTCGTGAAAGCCTGAGAGAATGTTTTCTCTCCATATGACTCTCCTTAGGCACACTCTACATCATCGATCACTTTCCTCTTTGTCCCCATAATCTCCTTGATCAGAAAATTTGGGACACTACTGAGTTACATGACGTTACAGTACAAGATCTCATATGTCCTGAGTCTTAATTGACCTTGGAAGGCTAGGGCCAAAATGTTGGTTTTCCTTGTAGCCCTCCTTTTTCTCTAATTTTGGTCTGCAAACTTAGGTTGTTAATCCTACAGAAAAGAAGCTTATTGTTATTACCCGTATGATAATATTTATAACCTGAGCAACTACATCAAAGACAGCAATGTAAAATACAAACAACAGTTGAATACCTCTCATGTTGTTCTTCTAAATGTGTGCCATTTCTAATGTCTTATAAGTTATTATTATACTCTCTTTAAAATAAATTAAATAAAAGTAAAAATTACAAGAAAAAAACACCTCTTTGGTCTGAGGGTATTATGAAAACAGTGAGATACTAAGCATACAATGGAATGGAAACTGGAAATTATGTACTGCAAACATGTACTGATAGAAAAATTAAGAAAAATACATTTTGAGTTTAAAGATGGTTTTAAAATTTGTCAATTATTCTAAATTTTAAGGCTTCTTTTCTCAATGCATATCTCAAGCCCTGATATATATGGGCTGTATGTCTTGTTTAAAAATATTTCTGAAAGTAAAGTGATATGTAAAAAACAGATGGGATTTTAAAGTTAATAACAACAAAACATCTTCCAGCAGCTATTTCTAGTCTCATGAAACTTTTTCATTTTGCAAACTTAGAATAAAGTTCCATTTCTGTGAATGAATTAATTATGTTAAATAATTGGTTGATTAGAATTATACTTTGGGAAAATTTGATTTCCAGAGAAAGAACAGATCTTTGGTCCATTCTTTGTACTACATCTCAATGGTCAGAGGAAGTACAAGAAAAACTTTCCTACTATGATTTTAAACCCATCAAATACATTTTTATAAAGTTCTGAAATAAGAAAGTCTCTTCCATTCCTAGTCTGATTCTTAAATATATGTAAGGTAATTTCTTGGCTCTATGTGACTCCATAAACTTTTTTAATCAA
>NW_004524909.1:748204-748674 GCF_000260255.1 Octodon degus
TATTACCATAAAACTTAGGTTGTTAAGCTTAACCTCACTATCTGTCTGAATATTAAACATCTTACGCATAACATGGTACAGGTATTTTTCATGAAGTATTGATATGTTGAAATTTAAGACCCTACAGAATATAATAAAATACATTTAAAAATTACAATATATTTTAAAAATAGGCATAAAAATTATATACTTCTTATGTTTACACATAAGTCCAAAAAACTAACCATATACAACCTTGAATCAGGATAGTCCCCAAATATTCATTTTCCTGTCTCTTGCTTTCATTCACTACCCCCTTCTTTTTCAACAACCATCTACACAAGAGACAGCATAGCAGCAACAGGCATGTCATGACAAGCAGCCTCTATTCAGAAGAACATAATCACAGGCACTCCAAACATGAAACTACTATTACAGATTACCATCTGCAGTGCAGTAGCTTAGATCACAGGTATCAGTATATATAGTTA
>NW_004524909.1:749805-751080 GCF_000260255.1 Octodon degus
TCTTTCAACTGTTTCCTGTGTGATGTGATTTCTGTTCATGAATTCTTTGCCTACCCCTATATCTTCAAGAGTTTCTCCTACTTTCTCTTCCAGGAGATTCAGTGTCTCTGCTTTAATGTTTAGATTTTTAATCCATTTTGACTTTAGTTTAGTGCATGGTGATAGACCTGGGTCAAATTTGAGTTTTGGGAATGTAGAGAGCCAGTTTTTCCAGCACCATTTGTTAAACAGGCTATTTTTTTTCCAGTGAGTATATTTGGCCCCTTTGTCAAAGATAAGGTGGCTGAGTGTGTTTGTAGGATCTTCAGCATCTTCTAATCTATTCCATTGATCCTCAGGTCTATTTTGTTGTCAGTACCATGGTGATTTTATCACAGTAGCCTTGTAGTATAATTTCAAGTCAGGAATTGTAATGTCTCCTGCCTTGTCTTTATTGCCCCATATTGTCTTTACTATTCTAGGTCTTCTCTGATTCCAGATAAATTTTAGGAATGATTTGTCTAGGTCTGTTAGGTATGTTCCTGGTAGTCTGATAGGGATTGTGTTAAATCTGTACAGCAATTTTGATAGTATGGCCATCTTCACAATGTTGTTTCTTCCTATCCAGGAGCATGGATTATCTTTCCATTTTCTGAAATCCTCCACAATTTCTTTTTTCACAGTACTGTAATTTCCCTTGAAAACATCTTTGACTTCTTTAGTTAGGTTAATTCCAAAGTATTTCCTTTTCTGTGGTGCTATTGTGAAGGTATTGTTTCTATAATTTTCCTCTTACTGTGTTTGTTGTCTCTGTAGAGTACTTTTGGGTACTGACTTTATAACCTGCTATGCTACTGAATTTCTGTATTAATTGTAGTAGCTTCTTGGTGATGTTTTTTGGGTCTTCCAAGTAAAGTATCATGTCATCTGCAAATAAAGATAATTTACCTTCTTCTTTACCTATTCTTATTCCTTTTATTTCTTTCGCTTGTCTAATGGCTGTAGCTAATGATTCCAGAACTATATTGAATAGTAGTGGTGAGAGAGGACATCCTTGTCTTGTAGTAGATCTAAGAGTAAAAGATTTCAGTGTTTTCCCATTTAGGATTATGTTAGCCATTCAGTTTTCATAAATGGCTTTTACCAGATTGATGTAGAAGCCATCTTTTCCAATTTTCTGTAGGACTGTGAACATGAAGGAGTGTTGGACTTCGTCAAAAGTCTTTTCTGCATCAATGGAGATGATCATGTGGTTTTTAGTTTTTGTTCTATTGATATAGTGTATTACATTGATAG
>NW_004524909.1:751225-757148 GCF_000260255.1 Octodon degus
GGGATGAATCCTACCTGGTCATGGTGTATGATCTTCTTGATGATTTGCTGTATTCTATTTGCTAGGATTTTATTGAGGATTTTGGCATCTATGTTCATGAGGGAGATAGGCCTGTAATTCTCATTCTTAGTTGCATCTTTTCCTGGTTTTGGTATCAGTATAATACTTGCCTCCAGGAATGATTTTGGGAGGATTGCTTTCTTTTCAACTTCATGGAAGAGTTTGAGGAGTTCAGGGACTACATCTTCTGCAAATTTCTTGTAGAATTCAGCTGTGAATCCATCTGGACCTGGACTTTTCTTGTCAGTAGGTTTTTAATTACATCTCGTATTTCACTGGCTGTTATTGGGCTATTGAGAGTGGTTATATCCTGTTGATTCAGTTGAGGCAATTTTTACCTTTCTAAGCGTCTGTCCATTTCTTCTGTGACTTCTATACTGTGAGAGTAAAGATTTTCAAAGTAGTTACTGCTAATCTTCTGAATTTCCACTGGGTCTGTGGTAGTTACACCCCTTTATTCCTTGTTGCTTGTATTGGAATTTTTTCTTTCCTCTTTTTGATGAGGTTAGCTAGGGCCTTATCGATTTTATTTAATCTTTCAAAGAACCAGCATTTTGCTTTTTTAATTCTTTGAATTTTTTTTTTCTCAATTGAATTAATTTCTGCTCTAATCTTTATGATTTCTTCCCATCTTTGGGTTCTGGGTTTGGTTTGCTCTTCCTTTTCTAGTTTTTGAAGGTGCAGCATTACGGTATTTATTTGTTACCATTCTGTTTACCTAATGTGTGAGTTCACAGCTATGAATTTCCCTCTGAGAACTGCTTTCTTCGTATCCCATAAATTACGATAAATTGTGCTTGAATTTTCATTGAATTGTTGATAGTTGTGATTTTCTTGTTTAATTTCATCTGTGACCCATTGTTTACTGAATAGGGTGTCATTTAACTTCCATGTATTTAAGGGTTTTTTTTTCTGGTTTCTTTTTTCATTTATTTCAAGTCTCATTGCACTGTGGTCAGATAATGTGCATGGGATAATTTCTGTTTTCTTACATATACTTAAGCATGACCTATAGTCCAGTATGTGGTCTATTTTAGAAAATGACCCACGTGCAGCTGAGAAATATGTTTATTTAGCTATGTTTCGGTGAAATACTCTTCATATGTCCCCCAAGTCCATTTGTTTCAAGGTCTGGTTCAATTCTGTTGTTTCTTTGCTAAGTTTCTGTCTGGTTGACCTATCTTTTGGAGATAAGGGTGTGTTAAGGTCTCCTGTTAAAATTGTGGTAAGAGATATTAGATTTTTCATGTCCATTAAGATTTACTTGATATAGTTGCATGCTCCCTTGTTTGGTGCATACATATTTATGAGCGTTAAATATGATTATTCTTGATTTTTTTCCCCTAACGAGTACATAGTCCCTTCTTTATTTCGCTTGATCATTGTTTGTTTAAAATTGAGACTGTCTGAGAACAGATTTGCTACCCCTGCTTTTTTCTAAGGGGCTGGGACATGTAGTATTTTGTTCCTTCCTTTCACTTTCAGCCTATGAATGTCTTTATGAGTTAAATGTGTTTCTTGTGTACAGCATATTGTTGGATTTTGTTTCCTAATCCACTGTGTCAGTCTATTTCTCTTAGTTGGTGGATTGAGTGCATTTACATTGATGGTTAGAATTGATATGTATTGACTTATGATTGTCTTGTTATTTACCTGTTGTCGTTTAGTCCCTTTTCTCCTGTGTTTAATTGCTTGCTCTATTTAGTGGGTTGCGTCTGATCTTATTTGTGGAGTTCTGATCATTTTGGTCTCTGTCTACATCTTTCAGGATCCTGTGTAGGGTTGGCTTTGTAATCATGAAATTCTTTAGCTTTTCTTTGTCATGAAAATATTTCTTTTCTCCATTGAGCTTGAGAGAGATTTTTGCATGGTATAGTAGTCTGTTCTGGAATTTGTTTTCATAGAGGACTTGATTTACTCTGCTCCATGCTTTTCTTGCCTTCATGGTTTGTGAAGAGAATTCGGCCATAATTCTGATGGGTATTCCTTTAAATGTGATCTGCTTCTTTTCTCTAGCGGCTTTCAGTAGATTATTCCTGTGCTGAATTTTTGGGATCTTGACTATTATATGTCTCAGTGTGTTTTTCATTGGGTTAAGGTTACTTGACATTCTGTATGCTTCAATTACCTGAGTGTCAGATTGTTTCCTCATATTTGGGAAGTTTTCTGCTATTACTTCCGGAGATATTTTTTTAATATCATTTGTATTGACTCTTTCTTTCTCATTGATACCTATTATTCTCACATTGTTCATGATTTAATCATCTTACAGGTGATGGATTTGTCTTTCCTGCATCCTAGTTGTTTTTCTTTTTAACTTTTTTATTTTATTGAGAAACAAATATCAATAAGACACTTTCCAAGCTGATTAATAGAACATTTTCTGTAATTAATACATTGCACATTATTATCTTCTCAGCTGTTATCCACAGCACAATAAGCACCCAGGATATCCCGTCCAAACACTACTGCTTGAAATCCTTTCTCTCACTGAACCAAGCAAAAGCAGCCGTACATTATCCTAACTATTTTGTATATACAAATACAATATGCTCCTTCCTCTGTATCCCCCCCCCCGGTCCAGTTCATTCCTGTCAGAGATGGGTTTTCCATTGTCATCTAAATATTATAGGTGCTTGAGTTCAGCAAAACTATCCAACACAGTCCAGTAGTCCACAAGAAGAGGGGGTTGTGCACAGAAGTTGTTGACTAGAGCCTTTTATAGCTCAGCATATTAATATGACTTTACTTTATATACTTCCCTTTTATACTTTTCTGTTAGATGTTTAAGACCAATATCCACATCTGTAAATATAGTATAAGAACTCAAAGGAAGAAATACAAATAGAAAGGTATAATACTAGTAAATGGAAAGCAGGATCTAGTTGTTTTTAAGAGATCCTTTCTTACCTTTTCACTAGCTGCACAGCGTCTACAAGATCTGAAACTCTGTCTTCACTTTCACTTAAACAGTTTTGCAAGCTTGTGATTGAGATTTTAATTTCCTCTATATCTCTTTGACTCTACTTCATGTGATCTATTTCTTTTTTATATTGCTCATTCAAGGAATCCATCCTTTTTCTAAACTCCTCTATTTTTTTATCCATATCTTCTTTAGAAGCAGTTATAAATTCTTTTACTGCAGTGTTTTTTTCAGATTGGGTTTCCTCCCGATGTTTCTGTAGTTGATTTTTTACTTCAGATGGTATGAGTTCTGAGAATTCTTTTTTTATTTCAGAAAAGAATTCCGCTCTGAGTTCCTCTATAACTTTGTGCTGTTGCTTATTTGCTGTCAACACTATTAATTCGTACATTTGAGCCAAGCTAGTAGAAAAGGATTCCACTTTGAGATCCTCTATGACTTTCTGCTGTTGCTTATTTACTATCGACGCTATTAATTCATACATTTAAGCTGAGCTAGAGTTCTGTGTACGTTTTGTGGGTGGACTTTGGGTCTCCTCCATATGTTTCTGTATTTGTTTCCTTACTGCAGATGTTATTAATTCATTCAGGGATTTCTTTTTTCATTTCCAATATGAGTTTCCCTCTACCTTTCTGCAGCTGTTTCTTTATTTCAGAAGCCATTGATTAATTGCTTTCAGCTGTGTGATTCCCAATTTGTTCTGTGTTAGTGTCCTCTGCACTTGTTATGGGTGGGCTTGGGGTCTGAGATTGCATTTTGTTCCTTCTTGTCATTTTGTGTTGCACTGTCTTCTGACCTTTGTTGTAGATCTTTGTTGCAGTTATAACTTTAGCACCTACTGAAGTTCAGGTGCAGATCTACAAAGTTTGGATTTATCAAGCTGTGCCTGTCTTGGATCTGGCTGCTGTGCTCAGCTCTTTCTTGTTGCTGCCCTTGGGGGTGAACTTGTTGTGCCCCTCTGGCAAGATGTTCTGCTCCTGGACTAGCTGGGTGGTTCTGTCTCCTACACTCTCTGCAGGGATTGTAGCTGCAGGGTTTCACCTAGGCCTGTATGCCAGGCCTGATCTGTGTCTGGAGGGAACAAGGTGGTGTAGGGGGGAGAGGCAGCTCTCCCACACACTCACTGGGCCTGGGCTAGGACTGGATCTGGGGGTTCCTGGAACGCGGCAAAAAGTCCTACTTGGCGGTTGGGGTGGGGGGGTGCTACGGAGTCAGAGGTGCTTCCCAAGGGGGTGGCAGAGGGTCTCACCCACGATATGCCTGGGCTGTGACCAGTAGGTCCCACTGGAGCAGGGTAGCTGGAAACTCTCCCACATACTCACCGGCCTGGGCTAGGACTGTGTCTCTGAATTTTACTTTTAAGGCCATTTTATGGTCTTAAAATTTGAAGAACTTATACTCTGTGAAAAAAAAATACAGGTAGGTTAAGTGAATGATAGACTCTTTATCTTTTATGAAATGTGCAATGGAAAGAGAGGGAGGGGATAAAATGTGCACAGTCTAATACAGAGGCATTCTGAACACAGAATACTTTGGTTCTAATCCTAGTTAAGAACTGTGAGACTAACAGTAAATTTCACATACTCTCCTCTGTTATAGTGGGATAATACTAGCGTTTACATCATGAGGGTGCTGTGCTCTCACTATAATACCTCACTGCAGAAGGGCTCAATAAATATAATTGCTTCCTAAAGCTGGTGATAAATCAGTAGGGTGTTTTAGAAGGGAATGCCACTGCCAAAACTTATGAAATTCCCTTTTTAATTTTTATATTATATATTTAATATAAAATGCATATATTTTATATTTTATTATTGAAATACATATATTTTACACAACCCTGTAGTGTCTACAGTGTCTCACCACACAGATTGGACTCGTAGTGATTCTCCTGTTTTCAGCCTCCCAAGTCCTGGGATTACAGGCACGCCCCATACCCAGTCTCAATTGCCCTCTCAATGCCCCCTGTGGGCAGGGGAAGGCATGCCATGCTGGGGATTGAACCCCGGTCACTGTGCTCTGCCTAAGCACTTGCTTGGAATTCTCACTGTTGATGAGGAATAAAAGATACACTGAGTGTGGGAGACAGATTATAAACAAGGATTTCAGTACAATGACATATTTGAGCTTTCAGTGATAATAGCCAGCTTGCCATAGGTTTGCCATCTCTGCTTTAGTATATCAACCTAGTTTAATGTGTGACATGTTGGAGAAATGTTAAAACAAAACATATTTTCCACCCCAGGAATCCTTCCCATAAAGGTAGCAGAAAAAGAACATACTGGTATTATTGAATAGCATGAAACTAGAATATGGTGAGCATCCCATGCAATACTCTATGGACTGTACATGGTAAGGAATCTTCCTCCTTATTTAACTGAGCAAGTGCAACCCCTTACATGCAAGATAAAGATTAGTCTTCAGGTAAAAGGATGTAAGAGCACCATTATCACACATAGTTCATCCTAACTTTGGTATGGTATTTGGGACACTTGTTTGTATTAATCAATTGCCTTTGTTCAGGAGAAAAACAAGCTTCTCACACCTTTAGGATAAGAGGAAGTTGTGAAACAGGCAACACAACCTCTCTCAAAGTGCTGATCCTTTTCTCTCACAGAAACTTGGAGACATTATCATGTTTCCTAACTCTTCTCCTTTCCCTCTCTTGATTAGTTAGTCTTCGAGATCCTGCTTCCCTTTTACTTGTATTATATCTTTCTATTTGTATTTCTTGAGTTCTTATACTAGGGAAACTATATAATATTTACACATGTGTGTCTGGTTTATTTCACTTATGAGTATATGTTCAAGTGATCAATGATGTAGAGTGTGCCTAAGGAGAGTCACATGGACAGAAAACATTCTCTCAGGCTTTCACAGAGAGCACACTGGCCAAGCAATGGCCATGACTCATCCACATGGCTGGCACTGACAAACAAT
>NW_004524909.1:757248-760849 GCF_000260255.1 Octodon degus
TGGAGGGGGCAAGGTGAAGTAGGGGGAAGAGGAAGCTCTCCCACACACTCACTGGACCTGGGCTAAGACTGGGTCTGTGGGTTCCCGGAACACCGTGAAATTCCTACTCGGCAGGTGGGGTGGGGAGGTGCTGGGGAGTGGTGGGGGGGGCGGCCCGAGGGGGCGGGAGCAGGTCCGGCCCACGCTGCACCTGAGCTGGGACTGGTCCTGCTGGTGCAAGGTAGCAGGAAGCTCTCCAGACACTCACCGGACCTGGGCTAGGACTGGGCCTGGGGGTTCCCGGAACTCGGCAAAAGTTCCTTTTCGGCGGGCAGGGTGGAGGAGGTACTGCGGAGTGGTGGGGCGAGGCCTGAGGGGGTGGAAGCGGGTCCGGCCCACGCTGCGCCTGGGCTGGGACTGGTCCCACCGGCGCAGGGTGGCAGGAAGCTCTCCACACACTTACTGCACCTGGGCTAGGACTGGGTCTGTGGGTTCCTGGAACTCAGCAGAAATTCCTACTTGGCGGGTGGGGTGGGGGAGGTACTGCAGAGTGGTGCGGGGGCAGCCCGAGTGGGTGGGAGAGGGTCCAGCCCACCCTCCTCCTGGGCTGTTTTTGGTCCTGCCCACGCAGGGTAGCAGGAAGCTCTCCACACACTCACCGGACCTGGGCTAGGACTGCTGTGTAAGGATTTAAAGTTTAACATATCTATACTTGGTGGAAAATACCTGTTCCATGCTATGTCTAAGATGTTTGATATTCAGATAGTGAGGTTAAGCTCAACTGCCTGTTATAAGGTAATAATAGCATGAAGTTTATCTTCGGGATGGTTAACAACTTAAGTTTTCAGACCAAGAATTTGAAAAAAAGAAGGGCTACAAAGGACAGCCAACATTTTGGCCCTAGCCTTTCAAGGTCAGTGAGGACTCAGGATGTAAGTGATAATACCAAGATACCATCTCACCCCAGAAAAATGACTATCACAAAGAAATCACACAATGTCAAATGTTAGAGAGGCTGTGGGGAAAAAGGAACCCTTCTCTACTGCTGGTGGGAATGTAGACTAGTACAACCATTATGGAAATCAGTGTGGAGACTCTTTAAAAAGCTAGGACTGTGGTGCTGACCTATGGTGATACATATGGGAGCATGGCCCAAAGGCTGACAATGTAAGGGATCAAGGTTCTGGAAACCCTAGCTCAACATATGGCCTAGGCCTTAAATGTTGAGTGCCAGGCCTCCATGTTGCTCATGGATGAGACTTCTGTAATGAAAAAAAAAAAAAGTTTTTTTTTTTTTTAAAGTATCAATAGTTAACAAATTAATAGCCAACATGGCTATTAACAAATTAATAGTGCTTGTGCCCTGTTTCATATAGAATAGTACATTTATAGACCCTTAACCTTTCAGGGGCTGAAATGTGGGGAAGCACTCAGACTGCTTCAAAGCCCTGGGGCATCTAAGGACACCTGAGGAGGTGACCCTACTGTCTACCACAGGCACATAGTGGGAGTCAGTTATGTTACTATTACTTAGCACAGGTAAACATGCATGCACTGGTTACAACACTATGAAAGAATATAAACATGAGATAACAACCTGTATAAGAATTATACAATAAAGATTCAGGCAGCTCAAAACAAAACAAAACAAAAAAAACCCCAAAAGAGCTAGAACTGGAAATCCCATTCAAAACAGCTATCCCCTACTGGGAATCTTCCCAGAGGAACTGAAAACATCATATCATATCATAGTGACATGTGTACCTATGTTTATAGCAGCACAATATGTGATTAGCTAAATCTTAAAACAACCAAGATGCCCATCACCTGAGGAATGGATTAAAAGATGTGGTATTTTTATACAATGGAGTATCATTCAGCTATGAAAAATGATAAACTCGAAGCCTTTATATTTAAATGGATGCCATTTGAAGATATACTCATAAGTGAAATAAAGCTGATCCACATGTGTACATATCGTATAGTTTCCATCGTATAAGAACTCAGAAGAAGAAATAAAAATAGAAAGGTATAACACAATTAAAAGGAAAGTGAGAACTTGAGAATTAGACAACAAAGAGAGGGCAAGGAGAAAAGCTAGGAAACATAACAGGGGCAAAACCATACATTTATAATCACAAGATGGTTAAGGCAATGATCCTGAGAATCTTCAGCAGGTTTTTGAAACTAGCAGTTAATTGGTATTTAAATTTTTCTAATGATTAGTGAAACTGAATAAATTTTCCTTTTGGTTATTTGTATGCTTTCTTTTGAGAAATGTCTAGGTACACAGGCCTGGTTTTGATTCCGTTATTTGAGTTTTGTTATTCAGCTTTAGGAATGTATTTTAGAAAACACTACTAGTGGTTTCCTTCCAAAACCTTTGAAACCTCTGTCCATCTAAGAAGGTGACAGTCTTCCTTTCTGAAGGGAAAGTGGAGGTACTAAGAGACTTAGTGAAATAGTGATGCAAACAACATCAGCCCTAACTGAAATGTTAGGTATGGCACACATCCTTCAGGTCTCAGTGGAAACATAGTTTCTTTAATGAAGACTTCCACTTGTTCACAAGCCTGTAAGTAACCTCGATTTCATGTTCTCATAGTACTGATGATTTTGAAATACTCACGTTTGAGCTAAGAATTACAAATATCATGTCATTCAGCCAGAGCCTCTACATTTTTTGATGTTAAATCTCCAAAGCTTTATTTTTATTCCTGTGTCTCTGGTATTTAGTATACTGCATGGTGACAATAAGAATTTATAAGAGAAAGAAGAAAGGAAAAGTTGAAAGAAGGAATGAAGGAAGGAAGGAAGGAAGGATGCAAGGAAGCAAGGAAGGAAGGAAGCAAGGAAGCAAGGAAGCAAGGAAGGAAGGAAGGAAGGAAGGAAGGAAGGAAGGAAGGAAGGAAGGAAGGAAGGACTCAGTGAAGGGAAAGATTGGTCCAAAAGTTATTTGCTAAAGACTATAATGACTGCCATAATTAGAAAGCTCAGGACTCTGCTTGTGCGGTATTACTTCTTTAATGATTGTAAGAGTAGACCTTGACTGGCAAAGAAATAAGAATGCTGATTGGCATCTGTATTTTTGCTAAGCTTTGTAAATGAGAAATAAGGAGAATAGCATAATTAGCAATTAAATAAACTCATCAGCCTCTACATAAAACCTATTATTATTCTCACACAGTACAAAAGTATAGAAGGAATAGAATGAGGATAATGGATGATCTCAAAGAATCGGCAGACAGAATGACCCAGACAAACAAGAAATCATTGTTAACACACTGAAATTAATAGTTCAGCATGACCACACAACAGTTCAAAGCTTTCCAAATTATACTGCGTCATCCTTTTTCCAAAACACTGTCCACTAGTAACAATTAGCCTCATCGCTCTTTTTTCAGAAAGTCTGATCTGGGAAATCACATGTTTTACTTTTAACCTTGAACAACTTTTACTCCTCTCAGGTAAATGACCTTACATTCCTTTTATCAAGGGCTGCTTCATTCAGGAGATATAATGTTTTTCTGCATGTGAGATAAAAGGATGTTTTAGAACCTTTGCTATCCACAGTCTCCTGAATGAGTTAATCCCTTACTCAATGAAGAGATTGTATGTCGAA
>NW_004524909.1:760949-763701 GCF_000260255.1 Octodon degus
GATAGATATATAGTTACATTCTCTTAATGAATAGAGTGATTTGTTCTAATGGTGTTTGTAGATAGGATATCATGTCTGCATTTTGTACAGCAATTAACCACTGGGAGGAATGTATGTAATGTTTTAATTATTGAAACTGTCCTACCAATTTGATTTGAAACTGTCTCATTGCTATTTGTTTATCAATAAAATTATGGAAAAAATAAATTAACACGGGGGGGAAAGAAACTTGGAGAGAGTCCTTGTTTTACCTGTTTGCTTCTCAAAGAGATTGCCTTTGGGCATGAGAGAAAGAGGTTTTGGGTTCATAAAAGAGAAAATCACCATTTAATTCAAACAGAGATTATGTGTGGGTACACGTTCCACCAGGTTGGATTGCCTCATGAGACACAACAGAACCCCAGTAGTTTGTGCCCTATGGCTCTCCCATAAAGACACTATGCTTTGAGAAAAGATCTAAATTCATATACCAGCAACGATGTTCTAAAGCTATTTCCTAAAAATTTAGATCCCATTTTTCTCTTTTTGGAATTTGTACATTATCATCTTCAGGATTGTTTTGAGTGGTAAATTATTATTTCCTAAAATAATTATTTTTTTTTTCTTGTTGAGCAATTATTTCTGTGTGTAGATCCTAGAGAGTTTTCTGAAGACCCACAGGGTTTATGAACTAATGAGTTCAGATTATAAGCAATTTCCTGATACTCAGCTTAAGCAAACATACATCTAGTTTTGGATTCATTGTTTTTTTTTTAAATTCAATGCATTTTTAAAAGAAACAGAAAAATGTCTATATTAATAGTGAAACCAGAAAATAAAAGGATAATAGGCAAAACCCTCAGCTAACAAAATAACCTGAGTAAGCAGAGACCAGGTCAAATAAACCTTGAGGAAAGCTGGAGCTACAAAGGACAGGAAATGGTGGAGTCCCCTGGGGACAGAAAGTACAGCAAGCAGCCGTGAATGTGGCTTTGTGGATCTTCTTCCCCTGTGCCATGCACGCCACGTGCTATGAATGTCTAGACTCAGGAGCTTCTCATGCTCCCATCATTTAGTGAGGACTTTTTCTGTTCTTTCTAACAAACCACATACCCAGTCATTGTCACTGCTTCCTGCTTCTATTTAGGACTCAAAGGGAGCTGGTTAGCATAAAATATTTTGATATAATTGCACATTGTATGATGTTAAAATCAGATTAAAATTATCTATCTCTTTAAATGTTTATTATACAATTATGGGGAAAAATGCAAAATTATTTCTTCTAGCCTTTGACAAATACAATATATTATCATTGATAGATACCTAACTATGCAACAGCACACAAATGAACAGGGAGGTGTAAATATCACTTTGACATACTTACTAGCTTCATGATCTATTTATCTGTCTATCCATCCATCCATCATCTGTTTATTATTTCCATTAGTGGAATTGCTGCATTATATAATATGTATTTTTAAGTTTTTGTGGAACCTCCATCTTGACTTCCATAATGGCCATAGAAATTTATATTTCAATCAACAGCTTGTGAATCTCATCTTTGCTTCACATCCATGCCTCCACTTATTCCGTGTAGCATTTATCATAAATCTCAATGAAGGGCATTGGTATTTGTTGTGATTTTTATTTAAATTTTTCTTTTTAAAATTAATTTTATTGAGAAACAAATAGCAATGAGACAGTTTCAAAACTGATTAATAGGATAGTTTCAATAATGAATACATTGCATATTGTTGTCTTTGTAGTGGTTACTCATAGTATAAGATGCAGACATGATATCCTGTCCAAACACTATTAGTAAAAATCTTTCTTCTTATTGAATTAAAAGAAAGTAGCTGCATATCTGTCCTAACTATATTGTATATACAGATAAAAAGTCCTTCATTTGTATCCCTTTTTTGTTTAGTTTTGTCAAAGATGGGCATTCCATTGCCATTTAAATATTGTAGGTATATAAATTCAGCAAAATCATCCAATATAGTCCAGTAGTCCATAATATAGTGGGTTAGCCATAAGAATGGCAATGTCAGAAGTTGTTGTATTCAGCCCTTTACAGCTCACCATATTAATATGGCTTTACAAGACTAAGAAAAAACAAGACCTATATAATAAGAAATATAACTTCTGTATCAGACAAGGTCAGTCAAATCCCCTCAGGATTTAGCCTGAAACCCTGTACCGTAGTTTGTAGATCTTTTATCAGTGTCAGCCATGTGGATGAGTCACAGCCATTACTTGACCAATTTGCTCTCTGTGAAAGCCTGAGAGAATGTTTTCTCTCCATGTGACTCTCCTTAGGCACGCTCTACACCATTGATCACTTTCCTCTGTGGTTCTATAATCTCCTTGATCAGAAAATTTGGGACAACACTGAGTTGATGTTACTAGCAGTTAATTGGTAGGATTCTCACCCTGACTAACTATGTATACTGATACCTATGAATTAAGCAACTTCACTGAAGATAGCAATGTGTAATACCAGGGTCATGCTTGGAATGCCTGTCATTCTGGTCTTCTTAATACATACTGTTTATTATATCATATCAATTACTGCTATACTGTCTCTCAAGTCAATGATTGTCTAAAAATAGGAAAATAAATGAAAATAAGAGACAAGAAAAAAAGTCATAGGACTATCCTGCTACAATGTTGTATATGGTTAGATTTCTAAATTTCTCTGTAAAAATATGTAATTGTTTATTCCAATTTTTAAAAAATATTTTATTTATTTCTTCACATTCTGTAAGGATTT
>NW_004524909.1:770676-775475 GCF_000260255.1 Octodon degus
TCCTATCAGCTCTAAAACACTCATAGTTGCCCAGAAGAGGGCTGGGAGAAGAGAATAAGTGCATGTCTTTGAAGTCATGGTTGCCTTTTGGTAAAGCAAGGCTATCTCCTGCCACTTTGCCATATGAAATCACATGCATGTAATTTTTCAGTCTTTAAATTTATTTTCTATCACTGGGTAAGCAACACTGGTCAGAGAGATTAATTCGCTTTTTTTTTTTAAAGGAAACCCAGAGATAAATAGATTGTGCTTGTTAATTCGTAGTGTCCTAGAAACTGGGGTGTCTGAAAAGACAACTGAACTTTTCCTTTTGTTTTGCACAAAGAGGAGCAGTTAATAAAACAGTTGAAATTTAAAGTATACAAATATAAAGAGTAGTAAGTGAGAAGGCCACTAGAGAGTGACCCTGAGAAGAAGAATTCAGAATTGTAATAGTCCACATTGAGATGGAAATGGAGGAGTTTAAAATATTGAAGCAAAGAAATCCACTGAATAATATGAAGCCCCCAGGAAAGCTAATCCCAAGAGACTTCTCAGGTTGAGGTCACTGCAGGGAAAGAGCTTGATGCTATTTCTATGTGTTCTTCCATTGCTTCCCATCCCTACTCCTGAGGTAAATTCTTCAAGAATTTTTTTTCTTTCAGAACCAGGGATTGAACTCAGGCCCTTGTGATTGTGAGGGAAACACTTATTCCACTGAGCCATCTCCCTGGCCCCTCAAAAATGGTTTCAGGATAATTTCTGCCTTGTTAATTAGTTGGAAGTGAAGTTTACATCTGACTCCCATTTCTATTTACTATTTACCAACTTAGAATATAGCCTCTAGTTCTGTGCTTCCTGCCCTCAGTAAAACTGTTCTCAGATGTTAAAATCACTTCACAACTAAATTTAATATTTATTATTTTATTTAAAAAAAAATGGGTGTTGGGGGAACCTTCTGTGACTGCCGGATTCTACTCCAGCTGGTGCCCAGGCCCTGGCATGTGCATGGGACCTTCTATTTGCTCTCCAGAACCTCCTCCATCAGACAGGTCTGGTGTGGAACCCTGCAGAAGAAGTCCCTGCAGAGAGGCAAGGGGCAAGACCCATCCAACTAATCCAGGAGCAGAACATATTGCCAGAGGGGAACAACGTATTACTTCCATGGGATGCAGCAGGAAGAAGCTGAGCACAGTAGCCACACCCAAGCCAGGTCCAGCTGGACAAGTTTGAACTTGGAAGTTCCTAACCCTGTAAGCTGAGACACTTTGCTAGACCCAGATCTATGAGAGCATTGTCTCTCTTTCTCTCTTGTTTGAGAGAGGGACCACAGGTAACCATGGTGAACTAGTCTGCTTGGAAGACCCCATGTACATCAAAGGGAGGTGATCAGACAGAACTTAGGGGAACTAATTTAAATGCAAATTCCCAATTTGTTATCTGCTTAGCTATACAGACACAACATTTGCTCTTCTGGACTAAAATACAAACCCATTAGTTACAAAAGTTTGCTAAATGCTAAATATCACTACCCATTATTAGTGTTCCCTATTGTAGTTCTATAAATACTAAACTGTCACTGTATTAACCACATAATCTCTCTAGGGTAAAAATTTTGCTATTTGCTAAGGTAATAACTGGACCAAAGTTCTACACAAAAAGTCAGCTGACAGTACTATACAAATGACAAAGAGAAGGAGCAAAAGGCACTCACAGGCCCCAAGTTCACCCAGAACAAATGCAGGAGACACTAGCATATAAGAAATGGGAAATCACACAGCTGAAATCTCTGAATTAATAGCATGGAAAGTAAGAAATAACTGCAGAAATGTACAGAGGAAATCAGGTCAGAAATAATCTCTGGGACTGGAGACATAGCTCAGTAGAATATGTACTTACCTGGCAAGAGCAGGGCCTTGAGTTCAATCCCTGGTACCGAAAAAATAAAAAAGAAAAAGAAAATCTCTGAAGGAGAGAGGAAAGAGAGAGAGAGAGAGAGAGAGAGAGAGAGAGAGAGAGAGAGAGAGAGACTGAGATTGTTAAATCTTCACCTGGGTGCCTTCATTTGACAGAAGGAAATTTATCAGATACGTGTATATCTATGTTGTACTTGTCTTGATTCACATTGCAAATTTCTTTCGAGAAATGTTGTACAGGCTTGCATTGCATTTTCAGTTCATGAGATGCCCATCTTGCTATACTCACATGAATTTGAGTGGAATTTTTAAAATATTTGCTAATTTGATCAATGAAATTAATACCACAATGATTTTGCTTAGTCAACCTCTCATCCTTTAAGCTGTCCCATGCTCTCTTTTTTTCATATGGGGATCTTGGAGTGAAAGCTAGAAGAATAAAATGTCAGGGGATTCAAAAGGATGATTTTTAGGGTATATCTGGTTGACAAATAGTCTGATGTTTCTGGTGCTCATGACCCTCTTCTATGATCTACACAGTTCTGTGGCTCTTTAAATAGGTGGAAACTGGGAGGGTCAGTATTTCCTAATTTTGTAAGCTGAGGGGCCTTGACTTAGATTAGATCAGAGAAAAAGCTGTGTAGAGTGCAGTATTTATAAAGGTATTTCTAATTATTTCCCCATTCAGAATGCAGTAGATAAATCTCTGCCCTCATTTTGGTCATGTTTCCCATAGTTAATATACAGGACTACTGTGTTTTTTTCATCTTCATAAAAAGTTGGGATTTGGCATAACCAGCATAAACAACATTTTATCATACAAATATGTAGAGAATAAGTCCCTCAATTTGCTTAAAAGTATCACTAACACAAAAATTTTATGAAAAGTATAGTCATCTTGGTGAATAATTTATGAAAATAAGTAAGCCCTATACTCTGTTTTCAAGTAGACCATTTTGTCAGTTAAAAAAGTAAAAATAGATAAAACTATAGTAGTATTAAGTGCCACTAGGTACAGCACAAACGAAGAAAATGAATAATAATTATTGGAAAGGAAAATTTGTAATCAGAGAGAAATGACAAAGTTTCATAAATAATATGGCTTTCAATATAAAACTAAAAAAGATGACAGGATTTTACAAAGTAAAATGAAGATCTGGCTTGGGAGCTGAAGCAGTAATTTACACTAAGTCGTACAGGAGAAAAGGTTGTAAATTACTACAGAATTGTAGCTTCCCTGGTATGTTCATATTCAAATATTGGATGCTAAGTGTCAAGGCGATGAGATTATATTACACCCAGTTGCCATTAGGAGCCATTAAGAATCTCTGAATGAGGAAAAGATTTGATGCCAAGTTTTATTGTGAAGTGGCATTTTGTAGCACTATGAATGTCTAGATCAGGAGGAAGAATGGGAGTATAATATTGTAATACAAGACTCTTCCATTAGTCCAAGACAAGGGTAAAGTATTTGAATTAGGCTGGGAGAAATAAGAAGAAAAATAAGGAGAGCAATACAGAAACTTCTGGTAGAAGCAAAACCCAGTGACTTATTGGTTACCTGAATGTAAGAGAAAGGGTAGGTTTAGGGTACAGGTGCATGGGAGATTACCAGATTTATTAATATATTTCTGATAAATAATGAAACAGAAGACAAATAATGTAGCAAAAAAGTAAGTGTGGATTTGAACATACTGTTTTTAACCTATACATTTATTTGACAAGTAGGCAATAGCACATGAAGTTTTGGGAGTTAGGGGAGAAATAAGAATTAGATATATTTTGGAAAAATTAGTATGACTTATCATTAAAAGTGCATGTGACCAATGGTGGGTGAATTAGATTCCTTTCTAGAAACAGAGGAGAAAATGGTCAATCCTGTTTGGTGGCACAGGGACTTCTGATAACCACAAGCCCTACAAAGTGCAGTAAACTGGTTTGAGATAAGGAAGTCTATATATACAGTGGGCTGGAGCTGAGGGGCCGAGGGAAGGACTCCTGGTGACATTTCAGTCCCTAACAGATGATCATGGCCCTCTCCATAGCTACTTAAGTCTTTTCACAAATTCATGTCTGAAGAGAATTGCTAAATTAGTTTGAAGAAAATTGCTATAATTTGTACCCATAAGGATCTTGTCTATTACAATATTATAAAGTCAAAAGTGATCTTCTGTTGTTTCATTTCAATTTTAAATGTGTAGCAGAATTTATTCTCTTACTGATTTTACATTTATTAAGTGTATTTTCTATCTTGGGCATTGTGATAGCCTCTGAAGACAAATTTGGCATTGAAGGAGAGAGAACTGAATGAAGAAGAGGGGTTTCAAAGTAAGTCTGGAACAGTAGGAAAGATAATTCCTGACCTATGAATGGACAGAATTCCAAATGCTTTTCTGTAAAATGGCTTGTTGGAATAAATTATTTTATAGGAACCTCATGGTAAATGGTAGTAATATACTCAGAATGATTTGAAAAGCCAACTATAGAATATATAGTGAGCATATTTCAGGAGAATATTCCCAAGTCAGATTCATTACTAACTTCTGTACACCTTTGACACAAATATACAATGTAAAGCATAAAGAAATCAAACACAGAAAATATGATGAATATCCAGATACACCATACTGTACAGCAAGCACACAGCAGCACAAGACAGCAAACACTATAGCTGCTTCCACAATTTGTTCACATCAACAAATGTTCATAATTCAAGGTGCATTTGTATCCTTGAAGAGGAAAAAGCCTATACCATTTAAGGTCAGAAAAGATATTCTGAAAAGGATGATCAATTAATTCTTGTTGCATAGGAAAGAATGTTAATAGCTCAGATATAATGAATTTATTTGATTTATATATCTGTAATAGATTGTGAGGAGCTGCCCCAGCCGCACCCTAAAATGG
>NW_004524909.1:779491-780309 GCF_000260255.1 Octodon degus
TCTTGCAATTTGTCACTGCACATCCCATAATTTTCCCAAGGATTACTTCCCCCAAACCGATTAATGGGGCTCCCATTATCTTTACTGATGGGTCAAAATCCGGTGTGGGCACGTATGTGGTCATGGGGCAGTCGCCAGTGGCTATCCAATTCACCCCAGAACAACCACAGGTGGTAGAACTTCAAATAATTTTTGTGGTCCTCTCATGTTTTCCGGGTGAGATTAACCTTATTTCGGATTCCCACTATGTTGTAAATGCCCTACAAGTCTTAGAGACAGCGGGCCCTATAAAACCCTCATCTACAGTAGCCTCCCTATTTGTTAAAATCCGAGAATTACTGCTGAATAGAAGGTCAAGGTTTTTTATCACCCATATCCGGGCACACACTAATCTGCCTGGACCCCTCTCTGAGGGGAATGCCCTTGCCGATAAAGCCACACGACCGCTGTGGGTTTTTTCCTTCTCTAACTCTGTTGAGTCTGCTCAGCGCTTTCACTCCCAATTTCACGTTAATGCTCGCACTCTTGCACAGCGCTTTCAAATTTCTTGCGCTCAAGCACGGGATATTGTGTGCCATTGTCCAGCTTGCACTATCTCCTGCCCAGTAATAACGCTGGGAGTTAATCCAAGAGGCCTACGTCCCAATCATATTTGGCAGATGGATGTTACTCACATCCCAGAGTTCGGGACCTTAAAATGCGTTCATGTCTCAGTTGACACATGTTCCCAAGTCACTTTTGCCTCGGCTGAATCAGGCAAAAAGGTTACTCAAGTAATCAATCACTGCCTCGCAGCTTGGGCTGCTTGGGGCAAACCA
>NW_004524909.1:782070-791082 GCF_000260255.1 Octodon degus
TAGGCTTAACTCAGTCACTTTATCTAGGGCTCTGTGCATCATTATATATAATTCCTCTCCCTCAGATCTGAAGGACAGCCAAGTCATGTTCTTCTTAAGGCAGTAACAGAGGGGCAAAGGATATAAATTAAACTGCATAAACATGTTGGGTGCATTATGTGTGATTGCTAACTTCTCATTAGTCGAGGTTAAGTTGTATGTGTAAACCTAACATGAATGGAGTGGAAAAAATGCTACTTCCAGGAAAGTGAAGGAAAAGAACTAATAATCAGATGCATCAAAGAAAGCAAATGTATATAAAATCAGTCGCAATTCTGAGAATTTAAGTACAGTGTAGGACAAAAAGAGGTTCAGATGTGGGAAGAAATGAGAAAGACATACCAAGCAAAAGGGAGAGAAGAGTTGAGAGTGTAGGCATTTTTCAGCATGTATGATGTGGACTCTAAGCAAGAGCAATGCTGCACGTATTGTTTTGTCTTTGCTTTTTGTTTTGTTTTTGTTTTTTGGAAGACTTTTTTTTTAGGCAATTTGTTTCCCAATTTGAAAGGGGATTTTCTAAACTTCTAGATAAATATTAACTAACTGATACATTGTAAACTGAACAGTGTCAAAACAATTTGTGTAGCTGTGAGATTTTTAGGCAAGCATAATGACTAAATAAGATTTTCAACTTGATTATCTTGAGAGCTGCCTTCCAGATTAGTAATCCACACTTCTAGGTTTGGGTGGGTCACTGAGGCGCATTTCTGACCCTTTGTCCCTTTCCAGCACTGTTCTTCTGCTGTTTCTCGGTCACCGTGATTAGACATCTTTGCTTCCTCATACCCTTCAGTAATGATGTTTCTGCCAGCTAAGCATGGACTGAACCTTTTTAAACCATAAGCTGAATAATGGATGCCAGTCGTTTGGTTCCAGGAATGGGAAATCTGACAAATACAGCTGCTATACATGTGTCCCTAAGAATTACGGATTATATGGTCTACCTTGGCTTTCCTGCTGTGTGTTCCAGGTACTGAAGAGGTAGATTGGGTGTGCTGACCAGCTCTATAGATATTACATTAATCATATGCATGTGAATGCTGACGATAGTCTGAACTGTACCCATGTACTAATTTGAGGATTGAATAAGAAATTTCACTGAGTCAGTCAAAGACTTCCCATATTGTGAGTCAGATTTAATGCAGAACACAAAAATTTACAAGATTGGCCTACAGTGGCCACTCACAGAAATGTAGAAGTGAAAGGGAAAAACTATACAAAGAAAGATTTTTTTTCTTCTTAAAAGTTTGTTCTTTTTGAAGCTTCCTACCTCTGTAACTGTTTCATGGCTCTGTTATTGCTTTCCTGACCCCTGTAACAATGAGAGCATAAATGAAATACAGAATGCCTGACTGTAATGGATGGTCATTAATCTAGCCCTATAACTGATGGTCTCACCCTGGTAGCTAGAAAGAAGAACCACCATTCTGTCCTGTTTTGAAACCTCTGCTTGTGCCTCATATAAAAATGCTGGCTTGTAGAGGCTGGCTGCCCCTTGGTTGTTAGAAGATATTCCAGGCAGGACCACTGGTGTAAAATAAAGCTGCTCACTCCTCTCTGACTTCTTCTGTGTTATTCCTTTCCCAGTTTCAGTTTTGCACAGAAGAATGCAACAACTATGTCTTGATGTGCTAGAAATCTGAAGGATCCACCTAGTGGCCTGGAGCCCATGACCACATCCTTTAGGAGTCCAAATCAGGAGTCTGCAGGATCCATGAGAGAAGACAGAGGGATCTGGGCCAGGAGGTCAAAGGTGCTGGAAGCTAAGAAATCTGGGCCAATAGGCCAAAGACTGGTGTTGAAAGGTAAAGAATCAGTGCTGAAACCCAGGAGATGATACCCCAGACAAAGACAAAGACAGCAGCTCATCCAAGGAGAATAGCCAAAGGTTCGCTTAGGAAAAGTAGCTGACATCTTTCCCTTGATTTGTTCTCCTTTTATAGCATCCCGATAACAATCCTTCCTAAAATGGGTTTTCTCCCACCAGAACTGTGCTGACTCAATTCAGCAGACATTTCCCACTCCAGTTGACAATCAATTAACCACAACACCTGGTTTCTAATATAAAATTAAAAATGCAAAGGGTTGGTTATTTAGCTCCGCAGACTAAAGCTCCTACTTAGGTAGGCTCAGCCACCTGGGTTCGATCCCCAGTGTGCTGTGCTGGCCCCACCTCTGGGGCATGCTAAGACGGGATACTGAGACTGGGTGTGAAAGTGGGCTCCTGTAATCCAGCACTTGGGAGACTGAAAACAGTAGGATAACTATGAGCCCGATAGTCCGATCTGTGTAGTGAGATCAGTAGACCCTGTACTACGTTATAAATAAATAAATAAATAAACAAATAAATAAATAAATAAATAGCTTCTGTTAAGCACCTTTAGATTATTCTTGCTTAATATGAAATAAATCTTGCGTTTAAACAATTCTCTTCCTGTTGTTTTAAAGATAGATGGAAAGTAGAGCTACAGACAGTTGTTAAAAATCCCAGTTTCACAGTCCTAAAACAGGAGGCATTCTTCTCTGGTTAAAATCCACTAAGGATGATCGTGGGGTTTTTTTCTTCATAATTTTATTGAGAAACAAATATCAATGAGACAGTTTCACAAAAAAAAAATACTGGCACATTTACAGTAATTAACACATTGCATATTGTTGTCTTAGTGGTCATTCATTGTACAAGATGTAGACATGATATCCTGTCTCAAACACTATCATAACAAGCCTCTCTATTCATTGAATTAAGAAAGTGGAGCTGTATATCTATCCAAACTATTTTGAGTATATGGATACAAAAGGGTCGTTCATTTCTATCCCACTTTTTTGGTTAGTTTTGTCAGAGAAGGGTATTCCATTGTCATTTAAATATTGTAGGTGCTTGAATTCAGCAGAATCTCCCAATAGAATCCAGCAGTCCATAATAATAATGAGTTTTCCGTAAGACTGGCAATGTCCAAAGTTGTTGACTTGAGCTTTTTACAGCTCAGCATATTAACGAGGCTTTACTTTTTATACTTAGTTTTCATAATTTTCTGCTGGATAGTTAAGACCAAGATAAAGCAAGACTTATATAACAAGAAATGTAACTTTTGTAGGATGATCATGTTTAAGCTCTTGACATTCTACATAGAAGCAAGTTTTAGAGCATTTCCATATTTATCATTATTTCTACATATGAGCACATAATATGATGATATGGCTTATTTGCCACTCTCAGTAAAGAAGCTTAACATACTAAGATGGTGTGATAAAATCTCAAATCTAAATAGCTCTTACATTTGCTTTTTGTTCTCTGCAATGGCTGTTCAACCAGGAGCTTTTGATGGTAGGAGAACTGTGAGCACATTTTACCAGTGCATGATAAATTACAGAGCGCCAGAAAGAGGGTCCTCAATTTTTCCAAGAGGCCTTAATGACTTCCAAGACATTGAGCTGTATTATGGATATTACTGATATATATTCTATATATAAACTCAGTGTTACAGGGAAATAATTGTCTGGCTGCAGTGTAGAGCAGGAACAGATTCCAAACATTCACCCTGAGTTATTTGAGTGGTAAATGGAGAATTTAAGTTTAAGGAAGTATTTTCTTTTATCTTTCAATCTGACCAAGTCATAGCCAAAAGGGACTAGGAAGGAATGGAAGTGCATAATTATATTATTTAAATTATATTTATAAAGACCATAGACTTTATCTTTTGTTTTTCTGAACAAAAAGATACAAATATAATGCCTAAGGAATATGCAATCAGTTGAATAAATTAAGCCAGGAATGACAGTAAAATCATAACATAAAAATATGACCTATTTTATTTAAATTATTCAGATAAGTAATGTTAAAAATTGTTAAATAGGTTATCAAAGTGAGTAAATAATGGCAATTTGTGAATTGTTAGATTTATATGCCCTTAAAAGCATAGATGTTATTATATAAAAATAATAAATACATTGCACAGATTTTGGGAAAAAGCATCAATGTGAAAATCTAGAATTAATTATTTAAAATTATTATGCTGTTTACTTTTAAACTATTATTATTATATTATAAAAGAAATAATTTATTATAGACAACTCAGATAAAACCTAAAATATCACAGTATAAAATAAATATCATAGATAGTTCATTAGACATACATAAATTAACATTTGGAGATACATAAATACACTTAACATTTTATAAATTCAAATATGCATTTGTCACCAAAGTAAGAATTTAAATATATACTATTGGCTTATATTTTTGCTTCATTCTCTTAGTAATGCATTCTAAATGCTTTCTATGTCATTAAATATTGTTTTCATTCTTAGTTTAATAATTGCATACATTTCCATTACATCCCAGATATCATGCATGTAATCAATTTTTAACACAAACATTCCAATACTCTGCTGAAGAAAAGGAAGTACACATATTGATACTTTCCTCTAGGATAAATTCTTACTCATTAAAGCTTCTTAGTAGACATTTCCAGCTTTTTTCCTTGTGATATACCAAATTCCCCTATCACCTGTGTTTTTTGAGAGGATCACTTTCCCCACAATTACATTACTACATCTTTGCAGTCTATAAAACTTTTGTGAAACAGATGGAAAATAATAATTCATAATTTAGTGCTCTTTAAAAATATTTTGAATACAGGTTTTTAATTTTATTTACATGTCAATTACACGATTACAGACCTCTGCACCAAAAAGAACATTTGTTTTGCAATGTGCTAATGTACTCATTTGCTTTGGTTACATTTTCTGTAATATTAAAGTTAAAAATAATGTTGAAAATAGAACCTAGGAATTGACAAACATTATGTGTAACAGAATGGGTTCTTCCTTCTATGTCAGTTACCCGAATTACAACTAGTTTGCTTTCAGTTCAATGCTATTTTTACTTGAATGAAAAGGATAATTGAAATAAAAAAGAAAAAGTTACAAGAGAATTTTTATTAAATTATTACTCAAAATAGCAAAAAGATATGAACATTCCTATAGGCTATTTTTATCAAGTTTGTTATTATAAGAATTACTTATTCCTACAAAAATTTTAAAGAAATTCTTGAAACAGCATTTAAATTTTATAGTCAGTGCATTCTTCCTCAACTCTTAAGCTATTCTGATGAAAATTTCTTCGATGTCCGAACCCTGTAACCTAAAGACACAAAATAAAACTGTGGTCATGTATAGGACTTAGGAACCTACACTGGTTCCTCACTCCTTCCTCCCTGGCACTGCTGTACCTCCTGGCATTTGTAAATTAAATAGCTTTGCTTGGCCCCCGTGACTTTCCAACGCTGGAGCTTGCCTCCAATGGAGTGAAAACCTCTGAACCTGTGAGCCAAATTAAACCTTTTCTGGAGCCGGCCAACTAGCTCAGGGGATTAAAGTGCCTTCAAGGAGGCGCAGGGGTCAGGGGTTCAATCCATGGCCTGCGGTGCTGGCCTTTCCCCTGGGGTGTGCTGAGACTGCAATTGAGACTGGATGTGGTGGTGTGCGCCTCTAATCCCAGCTCTTGGGAGGCTGTGAACAGGAGAATCACTATGAGTCCAGTCTAGTAGTAAGACCCCCCAATATCCTGTAGACCCTTCTTTATAAATACAAACAAACAAACACACAAACCTAGGTGTTTGCCTAAGAAGGCACTTTAATCCACTGAGCTATCTGCCTGGCCTTATTTTCATCTTTAATGCATTTATGTTTTTGGATTCTCATACAACAAAAACGATGTGACATTAAACCTGTGTCTGATTTCTTTTATTTACTATTGCAACATCAATGTCGATATATCCCTAGAAATGACTCAAAATTATCTTTTATATGTTCTTTATGTTTTATACTAAGACAACAATTTTAAAATTGCTTTTATATGTTCTAGATGCAACACCTTATTATTTATATAATTTGAAAATATTTTCTCTCATTTTGTATATTGCTTTTCATTATGTGGATAGTATCCATTAATGAGAAAAACTTCAATTGCAATGAAGTATGATTTGTCTATTTTTTTCTTTGCTAATTGTGTTTGTAGTTTACAAAGTCATTTCTTCTAAGAGGTCATTTCTTCTAACTAAATATTTAGGTGTTTAGTTCATTTTAATTTACTCTTTCATTTTTAAAACTTTCAGTTATATGTATTGTAATTGAGGTATATATATAGCCACAAACAATACACATTTAAAGAATATCTTGTTTTGATGCAAGTATATATTTTATAGTGTGAAATCAGAGTAAACATATCTATTTTCTCACACTTTTACTGTTTACTTATGGTAGAAACATACAAAGTCTTTTCTAGATTTTAAAATAATGAACATCACATTTTTATTCTTATCTGCACTACTATGCAAAAGAATATCAGAATTTCTTACTCCTAACTATAGTTAACCATATATTAACCCAACTGTCCCATTACCATTTGTATGTCTTCTTTTGTGAAAAGTCTATTTAAACTTATTGTCCTCTTCTATCTTAGTGTTTTTACTGTCAAGATTTTGATTTGCCTATTTATTCTGCATATTAAAATCTTTCAGCTGTATAATTTGCTAGTATTTTCTGTCATTCTGTATGGTGTCTCTTCACTCTGTTGTTTCTTTTTCTATTCAGAAACTTTTGTTTGATGTAATCCTACTTACCTGTTCTTCCTCTTGATCCTGTCATATTGAGGTCTTGCCCAAAAATTATTTTAGACAATTCCAATTTCCTGAAGGATTTCTCTCTCTTTTTCTTGAAATTTTATATTTCAAGTCTTGCATTTAAATCCTTAGTCTATGTTGAATTGATTTTCATAACTGTTAAGAGATAGATGTCTACTTTCATTTTTTTGCATGGGGATACTCAATGTCTTACACCATTTATTGAAAAGACTTTCTTCAAAGCATGTTACTAGTACTTTTGTTAAAAATAATTTTGCTGTCAATGAGTAGGTAGATTTCTAGGCTGCCTAGATGCAAATCTTTTTGCTAAAGATTGTTTTGACTATTTGGAATTTGTTAACAGTGCATATGAATTTTTGGATTGCTTTCTCTATTTCCTTGAACAATTTCATTGGCATTTTTTCTTTTTTTGTATTTAGGACAGGGTGTACAGGGTCTCACTGAGTAGATCAGACTCATAGTGATCCTCCTGTTTATAGCCTTCCTACTGCTGGGATCATGGGCACCGGACACCATACCCAGTCTTTCATTGGTATTTTAATCAGAATTTTAACTTGTAAATCAATTTGAGATTATAAACATTTTAATAATAGTGATTATACCAATCAATGAAGATAAAATTGTTTTTTAAATGTCTCCTTGATTTTTTCAATATTTTACAATTTTAATTGCATAGAGATTTCACTGCTTTGATTAAATGTATTTCTATATATTTTTGGTAACTATCATAAATAGGAAGTTTCCTTAATGTTTATTTTAGATAAATGGTTTTTATTGCATAGCATTTTAGATAAATGGTTTTTGTTGCATAGTTTTTGGATGTTGATTTTGCATGCTTTTTGTAGCATTTGATTAGTTCTACAAGGTTTTTGGTGGAATCTTTAAGATTGGCTATGGATAATCCACTTCTTGAACTCTTTAGTTGACTTTATCCTTTATAACTTGGTGTTTTTTTTTTCCTCTGTTAAGATACATTCTTTCTGCACTAAATTTGTTTAGCATTTTTACCATGAAAGAAAGTTTAACATATTCAATGCTTTTTCTGCATCACTTAATTTTTGCCATTTATTCTACTAATCACATTTATTGAGCTGTACATGTCGAACCACTTTTGCATTTGTAGAATAATTCCTATTTCATTCTGGTGAGAAATTTTGTTAATATATTTTTGGATTTGCTGGTATTTTGCATATTTTTGTTTATAGTTCCAAGAACATTGAACAGAACCCCATTGTGTGTGTTGGGGGGTATGCATGGGTATTCATGTTCTTGTCGGGTATTAGTATCAAAATAATATTGATCTTGTAAAATGAGTTTGGAACAATTCTTTCTTCAGGTGTAACATTGTAAAACTGGCACTAGGTCTTTCTTAACTGTTTACTATTACTCAGAAGCAAAGCCTTTTGGTAATGAACTTTTCTGTGATGTGAGACCTTTTATTACTGATTAAACCTCATGTATCGCTGGGTCTATTTATATTTTCTATTTCTTCACAATTTTTCAGTAAATTGTATGTAGCTAGAAATTTGTCCATTTTTAAGGTGATCAGATTCATTCATGCATTACTATTATTCATAATAATATTTAATGAACCTTTGTATTTTTGTGACATCAGTTATAAGCTTTCTTCTCATCTGTGATTCTGAGTTCATCTCGAGTATCATTTCTAAACATAATGTAATAAAACTGGAATTAAATGAAAGAAAACTTTTGAAAATTATACAACTACATGAGAATTAAAACTTTATATGAAGGAAATTTATTTCTTGAAACAAATCAAAATGTAAATACAAAGAACCAAAATATACGAACTATAGCAAAATAATTTCTGAGAAGGAAATCTGCAGCAATTAGTAATCATATCAGAAAGGAAGGAAGATCTCAAATAAACAAACTATGACTGCTTTCCAAAAGTTTGGAATCCAAAATAAATTAACACAAAATTAAAATAAGGGTCAAGGCATAAAATAATTAGACTATTAAGAGCCAAATATGAGACGACCCAGGCCGCGGGGTCCTGAACAGAACCGGAGCGCAGGCCCGGCGAGTGAGTGAGACGACCCAGGCCTCGGGATCCTGGAAAGACCCAGAGCGCAGGCCGGCGAGTGAGTGAGACGACCCAGGCCGCGGGGTCCTGAACAGACCCGGAGCGCAGGCCGGCGAGTGAGTGAGACGACCCAGGCCGCGGGGTCCTGAACAGACCCAGAGCGCAGGCCCGGCGGGTGAGTGAGACGACCCAGGCCACGGGATCCTGAACAGACCCAGAGCGCAGGCCGGCGAGTGAGTGAGACGACCCAGGGCTGGGTGGGATCCTGAATAGACCCGGAGC
>NW_004524909.1:792947-805271 GCF_000260255.1 Octodon degus
TTTTTTCTTTCTTTAAAATAAAAATAACTGATGTCAAAAGAGTCAAAATATCAAATAAATAAAAAACTAATTTTTTAAAAAGATAAAATTGACAAACCGTAGTTAGTCCAAGGAAAAGAGAAAGAATACTCAAGTAAATAAAATCAGAAGTGAGTTAAATTTTTGTCTATTATAAGGATCCAACTAAATTTCCTTGCATGTAGGTATACAGTTTTCTCATCATCACTTCTTGAATAATTTCCTACCCTCATTCAGTGGCCATGGCAACCTTGCTGAAAATCCTTCTACCAAATATGAGAAGGTTCTTTTCTGGGCTTATTCCATTGTTCTATATCAGGATCATAACATTATGGAAAAAATATTTTCTTGGGCTATCCTGGGCTTGGAGCTTTCTAGGTTTTCTTTGTGCTGACATGATTCATCCAAATTTTTTTTTTTTTTTTTTTTTTTTTTTTTTTTGGGTGGAACCGGGCAGGGCCTTGTGCTTGCCAGCCAAGTGCTTATTCTTCTAAGCTATCTCCCCAGCCCCCAAAATGTATGTTTTAATGTGCTGTCTTTGGCAGCACATATGCCATATTTATTTATTTTTAACCAAATTTATTTTTTACACAATGTTATAATACGAGAGAATAGGCCTTTGAGTTCTCTGATTTTGAAATGTACTGAAGTTGTGTTGTTCACATTTGAAGTATAGTTTCTGCCTGTTGTGAATGTATAGATAAATAAATCTATGGGAAAATATTATGAAAAATATTGTTATTAATGATACGAAGCCATATATTTGTAAGATTAAGACAGAAGTTTTAAAATATTGCAATTTTCTATCTTGATTATATGGAAGACATTTATTAAGTTCAGTGTTGAAGAGTATTTGTCTTTTTTCAGATGCTTTAACGTGTTTGGTAGTTAAATGTGTTTTTAAGTAATCAGTATTAAAACAGTTTTAAGACTTTCCTCATCTGATATGAAAGATTCAATAGTAAAGAAACTCATATTTTTCTTGAAAATTACTCAAAGCATATCGAGTTCTAATTTAATTTACAGAATTAAGTTAATCAGGACATTCAAAAATTTTTATATTATAATCCATTTTGAATAGTCTGATGGCTAGTGTGTATTGTTTCAAAATTCATGCACCACACAATTTCTAGAAATAGTTTTCACATTTATAAATTATGTTATTCTCATCTTGTAAATAACTGTTTAAGTTTATTACTAGATCTTTGTTTCTGGAATTTTATTTGTATTTTGAATAAGCTTTACTGTACCAGATCGGCTTTCCATTGCATAAGCATTACTGGTGTCAACGAAAGACCACTTGACATGAATGCATTCAAGTAAGAGCCAACATTTTGTAAGATGTGGAGATCCGATCTGTTCTTTGGTATCTGTGTTGCAGACAAAAATAATTTTAAACATTATTTAAAAGTAATTCAAATTTTAAAAAATATCTTACAAAGCATAGTTTTTTTTTAACCTTATAGATATAACTATTATAATAAGTGAGCAGAAAGAAAAAAAAATACAAGTTTCGAACAGACTTGCTGACCATAACATAACGTAGTATACTTCCCTGGACATTGACATCGGAAATAATACCCAAAAGAGGATAATTTAAAGTATAAGAGAATAGTATAGGACTTTGTCAGTTTTCCTGGAGACCTCCTTCAGACCATTGTCTTTTAAAGTTTTTGTCATTTAATATAATCATTGAAACTAGTCATAATCTCAAGAAATCTGAGATACTGTCTTTCTTTCAGATGACAGAAGCTCTCATATATTATTTTCATTCACTTTCTGAAATATTACATTTTTTAAAGGTTTGACATGCACTTGACATTACATTTGGATGAAACTTTGCCTTAGAAAGCTGAGTCAGTGATGAAGGATGCTTGCATTAAACAGGGAAGGCTGCTAGAAAGAACATTGACTTTGTACATCATCAATTCATTTTGGAATTCTTTATCTTTGACAACTTCTGACTTATTTATATTTGTATTTGTATTGCCATAGAGTTTCAAGAAATTGAATTTTAATAAAACATGACTCATTTTTTAAAATTCAGTGTTATGTGGTAGACAAATATTCATGACTTATTTTTTTGGTTCTATGCCCTCATTTTGATATTCACTGCTTTTAAAAAGCAAATTCTACTTGTCTATTAGTACGATAACCAATAAAAGCAAATACTTATTTTATCACAGTTTAATTTACCAATGGTATTTTTGTGTATTATTCTACTTTTAGATATTTTATTTATTATTATATGACACTCTGTAAATCATAATTCATTAATCTAAAATATGTAATACTTTGTAACAACACATTCCTACCCCAACATATCAGTGTTACGTATATATATATTTATTTTAGGGAAGGGTCTACAGGGTGTTCAGGGTCTCACTACTAGATCGGACTGGTAGTGATCTGCCTGTTTATAGCCTTCCAAGAGCTGGGATTATAGTTGCGCGCCACCACGTCCAGTCTCAATAGCGGTATCAGTGGGTCCCGGGGGGCGGGGCCGGCACGGCAGGCCCCAGGATCTGACCTTTAGACCCTGCGCCAGCTTGCAGACGTTTTCATTCTCTGAGCTACTTGGCCGGCCTCAATGCAATATTTTAAAGATATCTGTCATTTGTATTTCTTTTGCAAGTTGCAAGAGACCACCCTGAGGCTATACAGGGGAGGTTATAATTCATTTATAATTGGAAAATATTAATATGAGAAGGAAAGTCCAAGTTCTGCCCGGCCAGGAGAGAGGCTCCCTTTGCAACCTTGGGTGAAGCCCACTCCGCGCTTTTGGCCAGGGTAGAGGCCAGGTAGCAGCCCGAGATGCTATGGTGCCTTAAATTTGAATAAATAGTGCAGCTGAAAATAGTACAATTCTTGCCCAAATTACTTTCCTAGATCAATAGTCACCGCTAAGCAGGTCACTGACTAACTTGGAGCTACTGTTCTGAAAGATATACTAGCATGCTTTGCTCCTCAATTCGAAATCCTTACCTGTATCAGCAGATCTACCTTTTACTTCCTCTTTTCCCCATCGCAATCTCATTACTTATGTTGAAATTCCAATAAATATAGACTGCACCAAGCCTCTTGGTCTCTGTCCTCATCAGACCTTGATGATCTGGGTTTCCCATTTACATGATATTTTTTCCTTCTCTGTCTGTCTCATTCCTTCTCCTTACCCCTTGGCAGGTGGTTGGGAGCTCCAGCCAGGGTACCTGATAGCAGATTTTACTCTAAATTTGAAGAGTATGGACCAGGAATTTTTCCAAAGTATCTTAAGGCAGAGAGAAATAATACATATAGCATTTTTATTTTTGCAATGTCAGAATGATTTTCATGATCTGAAATTATATTTTAAATTATATTTCAAATATATTTGTGTCAGCAAATATATTAACTTTCCAATTCTCTAACATTTAACACAATTTTGTTAATTGTGCATGTGTTATATTTCAAGGACTATAACAGATCCTGGAGTTTCAACAAACAAAGCACTATCCCACATCAAGCAAAAGATTGATCTGCTGATGCAGGCAAGACTTTGTGAGTTGAGGAGCAAAGCATTCTGGCATAACTTTCAGAACAGTAGCTCCAATAAATCAATAAACACTATACAAAGGTATAAATGAAGTATGAGAAAAGAATAAGTAATTTTATCTGAAGACCAATAATCAAAACAGAATTCACTGAAGAGATAGCAATAAATCTCTCAATTTCCTATTCAAAAAAGAAAACAGGAAGTTATTTTAATTTTTATTTACTTATTTATTTTTGATGCTTGCACATGTGATTTATTTCATTTAAGAGTATGTTCTCCAAAAAACGCCGGGACTCATCTTCTCGGCTGCTATGTCTCATGCTTTATCAAAAATCAAGGCTCAGCACAAGAATTGAGTGCATTTTGCGAGTCTGACTTTAAATGTCAGAGGTCATTCCATAGGACTTGTGCAGCTGAGGGCCGGCGGGAAGCTGTGAACCCCGCTTGCTGGAGCGCCACCTGGGGTACGGAGGCCCGGCGGTGGCCAGGGCCGGCCCTGCGTCCTCCCTGAGATGGTCTCCAAGCTTTCTTTTGCACCAGCCCGGGCGTGTCCAGTGCGCGGGCCTGGGCCTCTAGGGCCTGGGCGTACCCAGAAGGGCAGGTTCCTTGGTTCTGGCTTCCTCAGCAGCCCCAACGCGGAAACAGACCAGCTGTCCACAGGTGGCGAGAGGATCACGTGGGCTCCACCGCTAGGAGGTTGAAGTTCGCACATGTGCTGAGCATCCCAGGCAGCTGCGAAGGCCTGGGATCGTGTGGTTCTTTCTGCAGCTGGACTTTATGCCTCCCGGGTACGCGGGAAGCCAGCCCCTCGGGGTGTCTGATCCAGGAACAACGGGCAGAAGGTTGGGGCCTCCTACAGTAGGGCTAGTGACTCCCTCGCTTTCTAGCCTCCATCCCCGCCACGTGAGGGCAAGCCAGGAGAGGCCTTCAGAAATGCACAGCTGCAGGGGGCATCTCTGTAAAACAGCCAAGTTCCTAGTCGCAAAGGTTCCTGTGTGGGAGCCAGACTGGGTTGCTTCGTGGGTAAGGGTGCAGTTTTCACCTAAAGACTGTTCTGGAGTTAGGCAGTAGTCACACAACTGCCAGTATAAGCTGTACCTCAATTCACAACAATTCTCCCCACGATTCTGACCAATAACCGAACGACGAGAACCGTGTCAGATTTCCCCAGAAAGCCAACAGTGAGCCTAACCATTGAATTTGCTTTGGGTCTTGTTTCATTCAGTTTGCGACCATAATCATGGAAACAAATTGGTGAGAAGAGGTACCACTGTACTAGGATCATTAAATTCTGCGGTTCTTAAAGATCAAAAAAAAAAAAAAAAAAGAGAAAGAGTGTGTGTTCTCTAGTTGCATCCATTTATTGAAAAAAGACTCAAATTTACCCTGTTTTATAGCTGAATAATACTCCGTTGTGTAAAAATACCCCATCTTCCTTATCCATTGCTCAGTTGATGGGCATCTGGGTGGTTTCCAGGACTTAGCTCTGACAAACTGCGGTGCTACAAGCATGGGTGCACATATATCACTGTGGTATGAGGTTTTCAGTTCTTTTGGAAAAATACCCAGACGGAAATAACTGGCTTGAATGGGATCTCCAATCCTAGCTTTTTAAGGAAACTCCACACTGATTTCCATAGAGGTTATATCAATTTTGATTTTTAAAAACTAGAATATTTGCAAAACACTTCACATTTATGATTTCTCTTTGTCCTAAATCTACAAAAAATAAAGATACAGATGATAAGAATAGTAGTAATGGTTAATATTTTTTTTTACAGTTTCAAATCAAATTGGTAGGACAGTTTCAATAATTCACACAAGGCAAACATTCTTCCTAGTGGTTAATTGCTGTACAAGATGCAGACATGATACCCTATTTACAAACACCATTAGAACAAATCCCTCTATTCATTAAGAGAATGTAACTGTATATCGATCCTAGCCATTTGAATACATAGATACAAAATGGACATTCATCTGCATCCCCTTTTTGTTGTTAAGTTCCGTTATTTGAATATTATAGGTATGTAAACTCAGCAAAATATTCTAAAAGAGTCCAATAGCCCATAATAGTATTGGGTCTTCTGTTTGACTGACAATGTCAGAAATTGTTGACCTGTTTTGTAGCCATTTTATCACTTACTTTGCCCTGTTTATTTCTAAATTTTCCATCGTAATTTGTACCAAACATGTAGTTTTAGAGAATGGCTTCAGAACCAAAGGGTAAAAATCCCTTAGGAAAATCCTCTACCTTGATCAACAAATGGGTTGGGAATCTAAGCCTGTAATAAGCAGAGCTGAGATTGTTTTGTCAACAGAGATTGGCTCAGTAATCGGCTCAATCTGGATTAATGAAATATAAAGGTAATTTTGAACAGGAGATTCTGGGGAAATTTTTGTTATTCTTAAAAAATACTTAGAACTCTTTCCTGTTGATCACTGACATATGCACTAGGAATGCTGTAACTATTTGGTTATTGATGAAGATGAAGCTATCACACACAGATGTCTTTGATACCATTTCTCTCTAAGAATCACCAATATAATGGACATGGAATCAATAGAGAAAATTCTTCAGATTCACTTGCCCTACTTCTGGTGTAAGAATTTATAAATGTTCCTATATCTTAAACCAATTTGAATTGGCTTTTCCATTGCTTGTCATAAAAAGAATTAGATTTTTTTTTTTTTGCAGAACCAGAGATTTGAACTCAGACCTTTATGCTTACCAGGCAAGCACTTATTCTACTGAGCCATCTCCCCTGCCCCAGGAATTAGAATTTAATACTTAATGATTGGAAATAAAAAGAGCTAATGTAAGGATTAAGATAAAGCTCAATGAAATTTAAAAGAACATGATCAAAAACTATGATGGACAAGGCTGAAATAAATAAATTTAAAATATCATGAAGCTGAAATACTTGAGAATAAAGTAGCATAGGTGGAAAATAATTAAAATTTCAATTTCATTCTGAAAAACAAACAAAGTTAGGGAGTTTACTAATCTGGCCACCGCTGCTCAACCTGAAGACTACAGAAGAGACCTGGTAAGCTAGCCACTGCCCTTTAGTGTATTCTTTAAACATATTTGGCATAGGGTCTAGAGAGTCTCCCTGCACAGATCAGATTTGTAGTGATCCTCTTGTTTTCAGTCTCCCAAATTCTGGGATTACAGGCACATACCACTATACCCAGTCTCTGTCACCATCTCAGCATGTCCTGGAGGCAGGGCTGGCATGGCATGCCAGGGATTGAACCCCAGTCTCTGAGCCTACTTAATCAGGCACTTTAGTCTGCTGAGCTATCTAACTGGCCCAGTACTGACCTTCAATGTAAATGGCCTCAATTCACCAGTCAAAGGAAGCAGTCTGGCAGAGTGGATAAAGAAAAACAAAATCTGACAATATGTTGCATGCAAGAAACACAATTAACTCAAAAATAAATAGATTGAATGTCAAAGGATGAAAAACAATGCTTCATGCAACAGGAACCCAGAAAAAAGCAGGAGTGGCTGTTCTGTTTGCCAAAAATGTCAACTTCAAGCCAAGTGTGATTAGAAGGGACAAAGAAGGTCACTATATAGTTGTTAGGAGAAAACTGTAAGAGGAAGAAATGACAATTACAAATATATATGCACCTGATATAGGTGCACCCAACTGTATAAGACAGATTTTTAACAGACACAAAACAATCAAATGAGCCATAACATAATTGGGGGGACTTTAACACCCCATTGACACAAAGAGATCAACCATACAAAACATGAGAAAAATAATAGAATTAAACCAAACTTGTGAAGAAATGGAATTAATAGACCTTTATAGAGTGTTCCACCCTACAACATCAGAATACATATTTTTTTCAGCTGCACATGGAATGTTTTCAAAAATAGATCAAGTGCTAGCACATACAACATATTTAAGTAAATGCAAAAGAAGGGAGATTATCTCATGCATATTGTCTGACCATAGTACAATGAAACTAGAAAATATTGACAAAAGAAACAGCAAAAACTTTACAAATACATGGAAAGTAAATAATTCCTTTCTGAACAATCAATGGGTCATGGATGAA
Organism: Octodon degus; assembly: GCF_000260255.1. Classification (NCBI taxonomy): domain Eukaryota; kingdom Metazoa; phylum Chordata; class Mammalia; order Rodentia; family Octodontidae; genus Octodon; species Octodon degus. The sequence goes on from NW_004524909.1 coordinate 800,575, forward strand.
ATCAAAGAATAAATTAAATAATATTTACAATCTAATAAAAATGCAGAGAGCAAGTACAATGGTGAATTCTGAAGATGCCACCCAAAGGAAAAAGTGGTTCTGGAAAAGGGAGGAAAGGTGGAGCAGCCTCAGGGAGTGATAGTGCTGACAAGAAAGCTCAGGGCCCCAAGGGTGGTGGAAATGCAGTAAAGGTCTGACACATTCTATTGAAAAACACAGCAAAATTGTGGGAGCCATGGAAAAGTTAAAGTCCAGGATAAGATTCAGTGGAGTGGTTGTACAGTATAGTGAAGATAGAGCCAGGCAAGGGGGTGACTTGGCTTGGATGACCAGAGGCTCCATGGTAGGACCATTTCAAGAAGCAGCATTTGCCTTGCCTGTGAATGGAATGAATAAGCCCGTGTTTACAGACCCACCAATTAAGACAAAATTTGGATATCATATTATTATGGAAGAAGGGAGAAAATAAAATTATGTGAAAGATAAAAAGAAAAATAAAGAATAAAATAAAAATGCCTATACAACTTACCTGAACCTGTGGGATGCAATGAAAGCTGTCTTAAAAGGGAAAAGTATATCAATAAATTCTCACACCAGGAAAACAGAATGAGCCCAAATAAACAATCTTATGCTGCACTTCAAATTCCTAGATAAAGAAAAGCACGTCCTAAGCCCAAAGAAGACAGGAAATTATAAAGATCAGAGCAGAAATAAATGCAATGGAGACAAAGAAAAACAATACAAGGAATTAATGAGTCAAAGGTTCGTTATTTGAAATAATAAATAAAGTTGATAAACCCCTAATCAACCTCATTAAAAAAGAAAGAAAAAAATCAAATTCATGCAATGAGGAATAAAAAGGGTGAACAATTAGGTAAGAGAAAGAAATACAAGGACTAGTGATTGGAAAGGAAGAAGTAAAATTATCATTATTGGCACATGACATGATACTGTACATACAAGACCCCAAAAACTCCACTGAGAGACTTGTATATTTAAGGGGAAAATTCAATAACATAGCTGGATAAAAAAATCAATATTGAAAAATCAATAGCATTTCTATACACAAACAATGAATGCACCAAGAAAAAAATTAAATAAACTATGCCTTTCACAATAACACACAAAAAAATGAAATACTTAGGAATCAATTTCAGGAAGTAAATAAAATATTTATACAGTGGAAATTATACTACACTGAAAAAAGAGATAGAAGATTTCAAAAAATGGGAAGATATTCCTTGCTCCTGGATAAAAAAGAACCAACATTGTGTAAATGGCCATACTTCCAAAATTGTTATACAGATCCAAAGCAATCCCAATTAAAATACCATTAGTATACCACTCAGATCTAGAAAAAAAATTCTTAAAAATCATCTGGAACCAGAAGAGACCTCTAATATCAAAAGCAATCTTGGATAACAAAGGAAAGGCAGGAAGCATCATAATTCCTGACTTGAAATTACACAACAAAGCTGTTGTGATAAAATCAGCATGGTACTGGCAAAGAAACAAACCAAAAACAAACAAACAGAAAACAAAACAAAACAAAAATAAAACCAAAAAAAAACCCCAAACAACTTGAGGATTAATAGATGTAAATACAACTACAAAGACACTCAGCCACCTTATCTTTATCATTGGAAGTAAGATAGCCTTTTTAATAAATGGTGCTGTAAAACCTGGATTTCCATGCACCAGAGGCTAAAATAGACTCCACCCCATCACCTTGCACAAAACTGCAGTCAACATGGATTAAAGATTTAAGCATTAAAACTGAAACACTAAATTTTTGTGGAAGAAAAAGTAGGTAGAAACCTTACAGCCAACAGGGTAGATAAATAATTCATGAACAAAAATCAAACTGCATGGAAAATACTTCAAAGAATCAATAATTTGGATCTCATCTTTTTGAAAACCTTCTGCGCATCAAAAGATATCACCAAATGAGTAAAGAGAAAACATAAAAAGTGGGAAACAATTATAGCAGACTGTCCATCAGAGGACTTCTATCTAGAACATGTAAAGAATTAAAAAATATCAGGCTGCCAAAATTCAAGTATCCAATCCGAAAATGGGCATCTGAAATGAATACACATTTCACAAATGAAGAGATACAAATGGAAAATAAACATACGAAAAATATGTTCAACATCATTGGTCATTCAAGAGATGCAAATCAGAAGAACACTGAGATATTATCTTATGCCAGCAATAATTGCTGTCATCAAGGAGTCAACCAATAACAAATGCTGGAGAGACTGTGGGGGAAAATTAATGCTTCTCCAGTGTCAGTGGGAGTGCAGCATGGTACTGTTATGGAAGTCAATAAGGAGATTCCTCAAAAAGCTAGGATTGGAGGTCTCATTCAAGTCAGCTATTCCCCTCCTAGGTATTTTTCCAAAAGAACTGAAATTATCATACCACACCGATACATGTGTGCCCATGTTTATAGCAGTGTAATTTGTCATAGCCTAATCTTAGAAACAATGAAATGTCCCTCAACTGAAGAATGGATAAAAATATATGGTATTTTTACACAATGGAGTATTATTCATCTATTTAAAAAAAGATAAACTTGAGACTTTTGTAGGTAAATGGATGCAGCTAGAGACTATATTGGCAAGTGAAATAAATCAGATCCACTTGTGAAAACACTGTATTATCTCTTGAGTGTGAGAACTTGAAAGAGGAGTAAAAATGTAAAAAGTATAGTAGATATTGTGCAAGGGAAAGAAACTCTTCACTGATAAGGAAAAACTGGGATGAGTAAACAAATGTAAAAAGGGAAAAAGATTTATTTGCGGATAATTATATTGTTTTCTGCTGGTCTTTTGAAAGTAGTAGTTAATTCTTAATTTTTTTAACTTTGATTTTTTTTCCTCTCTTTGATTTCTTATAACTTCTTTTTTCTTATTTTTTATATTTGGTAATGTGATCAACTAATTTATAGATAGCATGATGTACTACAGAAACTATCATTGAATTCCTATTACTTTGTTTTGTGAAATAATACCATTTCTAACACTTTTTCTTTATATCTCTATTTTGCATTATTTAAAAATAAAATAAAACAAATAAACTTAAAATTTATCAAAAATGGCAAACTAAATCACTAAAAAGCATTAACAATTCTCCAGAAAATTAGTAAGTCTCTTTCAGATTTAAAGAAACAGGGCTGCTAGTCATTCAAGGTCAGTGAGGACTCAGGACATAAGAGAACCTGTACTGTAACACCCTGTAACTCAGTGATGTCCCAAATTTTCTGATCAAGGAGATTATGGGGTACAGAAGAAAGTGACTGACAATGTAGAGTGTGTCTAAGGAGAGTCACATGGAGAGAAAACATTTTCTCAGGCTTTTACAGAGAGCAAATTGGTCAAGCAATGGCTGTGACTCATCCACACGGCTGGCACTGACAAAAGATCTACAAACTTCTGTACAGGGTTTCAGGGTCAATTCTGAGGGGATTTAATGAACCTTATTAAGATACAGAAGTTACATTTCTTGTTATATAGGTCTTGTTTTATCTTGATCTTAACCATCCAGTAGAAAAGTATAAAAATGCAGTATAAAAAGTAAAACCATATTAATATGCTGAGCTGCAAAAGGCTCCAGTCGACAACTTCTGAAAATATTGTGGACTAATGTACAATATTGGATTACTTTGCAGAATTCACACACCTACAATATTTGAATGGCAATGGAATACCAACCTACAGAAGTAAACAAAAAAGGGGGGTATACATGAAGGACCATTTTGTATCTGTAACTATACAAAATACTTAGGGTAGATATACAGCTATTTTCTCCTAATTCAAAGAGAAGAAAGATTTTTACTAATAGTGTTTGGACAGGATATCATGTCTGCATCTTGTACTATGAACAACTACTATGAAGACAACAATATGCAGTGAATTAATTACTGAATCTGTCCTACTAACCTGTTCTGAATCTGTCTCATTGCTATTTGTTTCTCAATAAAATTTAAAGAAAATAAATAAAGAAATAGCAGTTGTGAAGATAGCCCAGTAGAATAAGTGCTTGTCTGGCAAGTGCAAGGGCATGAGTTCAATCCCAGGTTCTGCTGGGGTTGGGGAAAAAAGATTTAAAGAACCAAGTAGAATGTGCATTTCTTTAGGGGTGACCAAGTCTTAGCATAGGAGATTATTCCAGCCAATAGAACATAACAGAAATATCTGTAAAGTTTTTTAGAGCAACACACTTCTGCTTCTAGCCCTGCAGTCCTGATGAGATACGCCTGATGAAGCCCAGGCATTCAGTTTTATGACTATTCAGACCAACTGAATTTCAAGACGCATGCTTGAGGTGCAGACAACTCCCTCCCAGTGTATGTCACCTCATTTTGTGTCTTTCTTAATGGGTCTCATGTTGCTGTATCTCTTCATATGTCCTTCAATATGTGCATTACTTGTGCAATGTCTTTGTCCTTATCTCTGTCTCTCCATGTATCTTTCTTTGTGTCTTTGTGCATGTCTTTAAGACTATGCATCTGTTACTCTCCATTTGTGTTTTACTTTGTTTCTCATTCTGCATATTTCTGTTTCAGTGGCTGTTTTTATTGTCTTTATATATGTGTTATATCTTTGTATTTCTTTATTGTTAGGCCTTCTATGTATCTTTATATCTCTAAGCATGTATCTCAGTCTGTTTTTCTATATATATACATATATATA
>NW_004524909.1:805371-809120 GCF_000260255.1 Octodon degus
TTTTTTGCGGAACCCGGGATTGAACTCAGATCCTGGCGTTTGCCAGTCAAGCGCTTATCCTACTGAGCCATCTCCCCGGCCCCTGTTTTTCTATATCTTAATATATGTCCACTGTTGGGTGTCTGTGTATCTCTCTATATAATTTGTTTGTTGTATTCATTCATGTCTTTCTCTTATTTATTTATTGTGTGCATATGTGCGCGCACGAGTGTGTGTGTGTGTGCTATTGAAATTGAAATTGGGACCTTGAACTTTCTAGGAAGGTGCTTATGAGGCTGAGCTATATCCCTGGCCCTTATGCCATTTTTCTTACTTTGTTTCTCTTTTCATGACACAGTTAATTAAGAAAATAAATAAGCTCAAACAATGCTTTGATTTTTTCCCCTAACATGGAAAAATAAATTTAGAAATTTAAGTGACTACTGTTCCTAAGGAGATTCAGCCAACAGAAATTTCTAACTCACCCTATCTGGTTTTTTTTAGAGCAGCTTTCTCATTTATGGGGAAAACTTGTGCTTTTAGCATGTCCATAAAGATCTCACACTGTAAGACACATCTACTTGCTTCTTGACTTAAACACACATATGGCAAGAGAAGAGTCCCAACACCAAGGACAGTTTCTTTTATTTCACTTGTCATAATCATATAGCAGTCCTACGTGCATCAGTCTAGTCCTGTCACCTCTAAGTCCTTTACTCTTACAACCATGTACCATCAGTGGGGTATAGGTATCAAGCTTAGAACATAACTATGGCACCTATTCATAAGAATCACACGCAGCTTCCATCATTTGAAAAGTGCTCTTACATGCTCCTGGCTGTGTGACCAGGAGCATCCTCCTCTGTCTATGCTCTTGCACCTGAGAGTTTTTCCATGAACACCTGTCATGTGCTAATTTGGATGTCACATAGCTATTGCTCCTCAGTTTCTCAGAGATACAACCAGGTTGACCTTGAATTATTTATTTTCCCCAGATCAAATCTTGATTCTTCCCCTGCTACCTATTTCAGTCTGGAAAATCTAACACTTGCATGCTATTTCTATTTTGTTATAAATTGCAGCATATTTATGAAAAAACCCATAAATTCAAGTAGTTCAAAAAGTAGTTTTTGAAATGGTGGCTAAAAATATGATCAAGCAGCTAGATAAAGAAGAATGTTATTTACTTGTAGATTTCTGGAAAGAAATGATTGAAAATTGAAAGCCTGGATTTCAAACTTTGCTCTGGCTTTGCATCTTTGGAAAAGATAAATTCTTCATGCTGTTATTTTCCATGTAAAAATGAGAAATTAGACTTTGTAATTAGATTTTTTGTTGAGACATAGTTGAACTCTAAAAATTTTTTTTTGGTTATAATAGAAACATGCATTCCCTGAAATAAAAAACATATTAATATTCAATTTATGACATGTAAATAATTTAAAATTATGATCCCCAAATCAGCTATCCAACTAAACTTTAGTTTACTTTCTAACAATAAGTTTGCTTTTATATTTTATAAATGACTTCTAATTTTGTTTAGTTGGTGTTGTGCTTTATGTTTAGGCTTTTGTAAAATTTTTCATAAAAATAACTCATTTGTGTAGAACTCATTTCTCCGCTAAGAGGCAGATTGTCTTTAATTTCATCTCTCATTATGAATCCTGATAAGTTAGTTTATATTCATTTATTTATAGTACATTAGTTGCCTTTTCACACATGAGAAGATTGAATCTAATGTATTTAGACTAAAGGAAATTTACTGAGATCAAATTCTGCATTTGGCTTTTTAAATCACAAAGCAACAATGCAATTTAAGGCAATGGGACACATGATGTTAAGTATTTTCATTCCTTTTGTCCCTCTTATTATCCTGGAATTGAAATCTTCCTGGAAGTATGCAAAACTTTGTCTTCAGGAATTTAAAAGATCTTTAAGAAATCAGTTCATTCCAAAATCAGAACCAAATAACTGTAGTAAACACAATGTAAAAATAAGAAATAATGGTGGATATAAGACACTTGGTTGACCCCTGAATAGCAAGAGGAGTAAAACATTGATTCAACAATATTGAAATTATTTCAATGCACACTCTAAGCACATATATTTTGGGCTTTGAAATAATTTGAAAAGGATTTCTTACTTGAAAGATTTGTTCTATTCATGGAAAGGCTATGATATATTGTCAATAGGTCTTAGCACATCATGATTGAGAAATCTCTGCAATAAGACCCTGTGCCCAAACAATTTAAGCTCATTAATTGAAATAGAGAAAAAAGGAGAAAGCTTAACAAGTAAATGGAATAAAATCCCATAATTCATGATTTTTAATCTCCATTTTTACTTTTCTGTATTTTAACTGCAAATGAAAACTTCACTACAACTGCATTTTCCTTAATTTTAGTGTTTGTAAAATAAATTTTGCTTTGAATATTGAGTAGCTATGTAACATGTTACCTTTAAATAGAGCTGATAATTTTATGTCTGTTCCTCTATTCATATTTCACTTTGCTTTTCTTTTTTCACTTGATATTTTTTTCATATTTCACTGGATATTTTTCTTAAAATTTACTGATTTAAAATGAAGTAGAAAGGCTGGCCAGATAGCTCAGCAGACTAAAGCACCTGCACAGCTGCAGGGGCCAGGGTTGGATCCCCAGCGTGCCATCCCTGCCCTGCCTCAGAGGCATGCTGAGAGGGCAAGTGAGACTGGGCCTGGGTCTGGGCCTGGTGGCACACTCCTATAATCCTAGGGCTTGGGGGCTGAAAACAGGAGGATGACTACTAGTCCAATCTGTGTAGTGAGACTCTAGACCCTGTACTAAATACATAAAAAATTAACACAATACAATACAATAAAATGAGGTGGAATAATGAAAAGAAAGAAGAGAAATTGTACTACTAATTTCTACTATAATATTTTAAGGATTAGATATTGCTTAATTTTTTTGACCAATTTTATATACATGTATCTGGTAACCTAACCAACTACTTTGAAGATAACAATATGCAATACAGCAACCATTATTGACTTCTTATCATCTTGTTTTGAAATTCCATATTGTTTTTAATGTTCTTTTCTTATATTTGTTCTCTTTAAAATAAAAATAAAATGAGATGGAGAATATAGTACAATATGAATATCAAAAATAATTTTTTCCAATTTTTATTCTTAACTTTATATTTTAAATAACTTTTAGGTATGAAGAATTAGATATATTGCTTAGTCTTAAAATCATACACTTGCTCTTCATCCTGCCTTTATACATTTTGTAACTTATCTTTCTCTATCTCAATAAATAAGAATTATACATTAAGTGCCCATTATGTAACCAAGAGTTGTGCCAAGCAGCAGCAATATTATATAAATGGTACTTGGGCCAGATTTTATTCACCTTTTAATCCTTTGCTGAATTTGGTATGATTAATTAAATTTAGAAACTATATTAACATATAGTGTTAATATTATTGGTATGGATATTCATAGTGCTAATTATTTTAACATTTCTGTAACTATTATTAACCTTTTTTTTTTTTTGCAGAACCAGAGATTGAACTCAGACCCTCGTGCTTGTCAGGGAAGTACTTGTTCTATTGAACTATCTCCCTGGTCTTAACCATTTATATAACTAAAATAGCTCACAGTTACTTTGGATTTGATTAGATAGGAAAAATGCATGCTATGTTTTATGACCACCTTCTTCTTCTTCTTCTTCTTCTTCTTCTTCTTCTTCTTCTTCTTCTTCTTCTTCTTCTTCTTCTTCTTCTTC
>NW_004524909.1:809377-812342 GCF_000260255.1 Octodon degus
TCTCCTTCTCCTTCTCCTTCTCCTTCTCCTTCTCCTTCTCCTTCTCCTTCTCCTTCTCCTTCTCCTTCTTCTTCTTCTTCTTCTTCTTCTTTCTGGCAGAACAAGGGATTGAACTCAGGTCCTTGTGCTTGCCAGGCAAGCACTTATTCTACTGAGCCATCTCCCTGGCACCCTGTGGCTTTTTAATTCTCTGCCACCCAACTGATTTTCTTCAGACCATGAAGGCATTATTTTTTGTTTTTATATTTTTATTTTTCATAATAAATCTTTCAATACTTATATAATTTTAACTAGCTTTAGTTATTGCTTTCATTGTTGTTGTTTACTGATCAATAAATAAATGGGTCTGCCAACATATAATTTCATTAACAATAGCCCTATTCAATAGTCCTTATAAGTTCAAGTTTAACTCATGAAAGCATTTCCCAGGAAAAAGTTTTCACCAAACAGTGTGTTTTATAATTTCTCAAGGACTTATCTGGTAACTTTTCTTGCCTCTCTACAAGCAGGTGAATATAGCTACATACACCATGTTGAAATAGCCTGTTTCCCACAGAATTTTTCTTAATTCAACTGTAATTTTATTTTTTCCAAATAACAAAGTTTCTCTTTTGTAGTCTAGATATTTACGAGAGCATATAGCTGTCATAAGGGTTCTCACAAATATCCTTCTTCTCCACTCTACTAGTCTATTTTGTGGTACTTGAATGAAATAACCAAGGCTGAATAAACGTTTAAAATAAACCTGTCTTTATTTAGCTCACAGATATGAGATTCAAGGGCCCACATCTGATAATGGCTTTTTTTCTGGAAGAGTCCTAATGTGGCCTAGGGTCTCTCATGATATGAGGCAGGATGCATGTGCGTTTCTTTTCTGATGTGTCTCATAAAATCACTAGTATGCAGTATGGGAGTGTTGTTAACTTTAATCTCAGTCACTTCTCAAACACTGTAGTCAGATTAAATTTCAATATCTCTCAGAAAGCTTAAATTTCAACACATGAGGGGGGACCACCCACTTGGGGTCCCTTCCTGTGCCTCTCCAGGACAGCAGCTTTCTATTATAATGAATATATTCTGCTCATAAAAATTTCAACACAGGAGTTCTCGAAGGACAGCAACTAACTTGACTGTACTTCTTAGTTCCTTTTTAGACACAGTATTATAGTTTATAGCTATGTTTCCTCCTGAAGTCTCATATGCTCATAGGTGGGGCTTTGGGGGACATAACTGATCAAGGAGATGTGATATTCATCAGTAGATTAGTACACACATGGGTTTACAGTTAGGTGAGATGTTGGGAGGTGAAGCTGGTCCCAGGAGATGAGTCACTGGCGATGTGCCATGGGTGAGGCTATCTCCCTACTTCCTCCCTTGACCTCTCTGTTTTTTATACCATGCCATGACCTCCTTCTCCTTTGCCATCCATGCCTTGGAGCCAGCTGACTGTGAACTGAAATCTTTCCAAACTGTAAGCCTGAATGGACATCTCCTTTAAGTTGTGATGTTGGGTACTGTGTCTCAGTGATGAGAAAAGAACTGAAATACATACTTTAATGCTAATGCACATGGTTATGGAAGTTGCTTTGGCCAATAAAATGTTAGTGGAAGTGACAGCATAGTTGCATGTGTAAGAGCTATAGAGGTCTGTGCACACCACCTAATTGTGTGAGCTTTGTCAGAGAAGAGTTCTGAGAGACTGAAGGCAAAAAGCTCCTACAAATAATCACTTATAACACAAATAAATGATTATTTTTACTCCATTCAGGTTGGGAGTTATGATTTCTGCATATCTTGAAGATCATTATTTTTTGTTGACTACAGTTACAACTTACAGTATTCTATCTACTTTCCCTTATTCACTTAAGATAAATATCCTTGACTATATGGCTGATTGCCAATCTGTGTTATTCTTTCTTATCATCTAAAATTTTCTGTTAATTCTACAGCTATGTGATCTTGCATATGGGTATTTATAGTAATTGTCTGCATTTAGGTGCAGCACAAAGAGACACAATTGGAGTAGAAGGATATGATGGATGTTTCTCTTAAGCTTTTTAAAAACAAAACGTTTCAAAATTCTAGACAGCTTTCACACATTTTATTTTGCCCAAATTTATTGTATAAAATATGGATTTCATCTTTTGATTATTTCAGTAGGTTTTAGAACTACATTTATTGCAATAGTCATTAAGCCATAATCTTTACAAAATATGTTATCTGATATCATTTAAAGACAAAGTCCCTCTCAGCACTAATTACTTGCATTCAAAGTACTCAGGTGAGAAAATTGTTTGAACAAATACCTGCAGGATATTAGGGCTCAGCAAATTAAGCCAAATATAAGGAACTGACAACTAACATTTTGATGAGTGAAACCCATGCTAAATGCTGAGAGAACGAGTTAAGGAGGATAATTAGTTGCACAGATACAGGATACATTAGATATTTTTTTATATCTTTAAATTTATTAGGAACATGCTTAGTGGTATTTTGAGAAGAGGGTATGCTATGTACTGTTGGACACCTTGCATATTTGAAAATATTATTCCATTGCCACTTTTGATCAATATTATATCAAAATACAGGGTTCTGTGTCATAAATCATTTTGTTATTGTTAGAATTTTGAGGGTATTCTTCACTGTCATCTAGTCATCCATGGTACTGGTAAGAAGAATAGTGTCTTTCTAATTTTTCCAGACATTGTACCCATGTTGTTTGGAGAGTTGAGAATATTTTCTTTTAACATTGAATATTCCAGGATTCTATGTTTGCATGCTTTCCAGTGGCTCATTGTACTATCCAATCATGGTATCCTTCAGCTTTAAGCAATCTACTCAAAATCTATTAAAACAATTATCTCTATATTGTCCCAGTAAATGCCTTGTTAACATGAAAGTGCCTCAAGGTGACATGCCTCACTAACATGAGCAGAGACTATACACACAAATATATATATATATA
>NW_004524909.1:812466-814022 GCF_000260255.1 Octodon degus
TTTTTTTTGCTATATGAAATTCCCCTGATACTTTCTTATGAGTTTAAATTCAATTAGGGCATCTAGAAATCCTGGTTGAAAAATCCTATAATACCACACTGATTGGACGTGAATGGGGTACCTGCATGCTGGGCTGCTGCTGCAGAGAGAGCTCCACAAGAGTAGCTGATTGAGTCCACAGATGTAAGGTTCATGTCAGTGGTTTCCTGCAGAAGACACCAGTGGGTCAGCCTTGCCCCTACATCTCACCCATTTGACACTTTCATCTTTTTCCTACCACCTGTGGAAGAGATATAAACACACGGTTGGAGGAGGTGGTCCAGCAGACAGCTTGTTCTGGTTACATCTCAGGAGTAGCTCATCGTACATCCTAGAGACGTTGGAGTCCACAGAAGCCCTGGGCTGTCCATACCTTCACCTTTTTTTTTTTTTTTTTTTTTGTTTTGTTTTACACTTTGTGTATTTGGTACAGGGTCTAACTAGGCAGATCGGACAAGTAGTGATCCTCCTGTTTTCAGCCTCTCCAGTGCTGGGATTACAGGCTTGGGCCACCATGCTTGGACTCTGTCACCAGTTTAGCGCACCGTGGGGGCAGGGCCAGAATGGCATACTGGATCAGAAATTGAATCCTGGTCTCTGTGCTTGCCACAGCAGGCACTTTGTCTTCTGAGCTATCTCACTAACCCTCATACTTTCTTATCTTACTCTTGAAGTCCCTGAAATGTTTATTACTTACTGTTGGTGGTTTCATAAATAGTCACATGGCTGGGACTTAACCATTATTTTTGGAAATCAGTCTTCCAGAAGGGAAACTCAGTAAGCCTAGATTCTAAGTACTGGGGATTTCATTAAGTTGTTCCTCCAACTTTTGTTTTCTATTTATGTTGTTCCCTTGTGTGTTTCCTGTTTCCTTTCAATATTGTGCTCTCTCTCTCTCTCTCTCTCTCTCTCTCTCTCACACACACACACACACACACACACATTCTCGTTCTTTCTTTCTGCGATGTAATAGTCAACTTTGTTTCTTTTATGAGTTCTTCAAAAGTTTTGTTTTCAACTCATGAATATATTGTATTTAATTAATTAATCAATTAATTAATTATTTTGCCGAACCATGGATTGAACTCAGGCCCTTGTGCTTGCCGGGGAAATGTATTTAATTTAAAATAATATTTATTTGGTACACATTTATACAGAGAAATAACCACAATTGAATAATAATTCATATTGTATTTCCCAAACTTGAGATGACTTTATCTCTTTTAGTATAAAAATAACATCAATATGAAAAAAATTTAAATCATATGGAAAGTTATAAAATAAAAACTAATTTCTCAATACTTATCTTCTAACTGTATTTCCCTCTTAAAGTAGCTATAACCATTTTGCTTTGGTGCCTTTTCATTTGAGAATTGTGTGTGTATAGAATACATATTATGAGTTAAACAAAATTTATAATCATGGATATTACAATGACAACAAAATAATGTCCTTTGTGTTGTATGACTGCATATGAGTCGTACAGAGCAGAGGGCTTCATTCTCACACATTTCTGA
>NW_004524909.1:815262-823298 GCF_000260255.1 Octodon degus
CCTGTGCTTGCCAGGCAATCATTTATTCTACTGAGTTATCTCCCCAGGCCCAAAAGTGCCTATTTAAATATGTTTTATAGCGTTCCATGACAAGTTAAACCTAAGTATACTTCACTGGTTTTTAACTCATACATATTTTAGGTTAACTTTTTTTAAATATAAATGAGGCTGCTAAAAGCTGATATAAACATTTCTTAGCAGAATATTACTCTTTTATTTTACAAATAAATTCTTCTGGGATTAGAACTTCTTTCCTTCAAAGAATTTGATTGTCTTCTCCTGAGTACTATAGAGCCTCTGTTGCCTTTCATGAACCATACAGATTCCAAACTGTATCACTGTACTCTCACATTTTTGTAATAATACTGAACAAAAACAGTGATTGTCTCTCATAGAATTCTGGAGAGGATTAGAAATAACATATGTAAATCATTTGTCCTATATTTAATGAAAAAGAGGTGACTACTTATTTTGTTATTCTAAATGTAGTTACTAAGGAAAATGGAGAAGGCAAAAACATAATAACCCAACATATGAGAAAATTTTCATGTTAGAATTTTTGATTCAAAAATAAATATGGGTTGGACGTGGCAGCACACATCCATGATCCAGGCATTCTGGGAGAGTGGGGCAAAAGAACCGCACGTTCATGTCCTGCCTGAATCACTAACTTAGTGATTCCCTGTCTCAAAGTTTAAAACAAGGGGCTTGGGGAAGTAGCTCAGTGGTAGAGTACCCCCTGGTTTGAAAAATCAGGACTGTTACTAAATAAACGAAGTAGTGGTTGAAGAGAGCAATAATATGAAATCCCAGTAGTGTGTTCCTAGCAACTGCCTGAGCTATTTTTAAAATGAATGAACTTAGTTTAGACTAAAACACACACATTATTTAAAAATGGAAGGAAGAGAAGAAAAATAGTGATTAATCAAATTGTGAGCCATGAGGGAAAAGACAAAAACCAAGCTGGTTACTGTTGTTGGTCTTTAATTTAAGGCATGAGCTGTATTTTCATAGGAAACTAGACACTCTGTCATTTAATGCATTTCTGGTTTTCAGCTCCTTTCCCCCAAACTACTGTCCCCCTCCCTCACACCTGTGGGAGGCAAGCTCTTTTGTTCCTTGTTGGTATTCCGTGTATTGTTGCCTAGCTAATTCGCTGTTTCCACCATTTTTTGTGAGACTACACTGACAACAAATAAATGAGCACTCTTGGCACATCAAAAGGAATCCAAAGGAGAGAGAATGCAATTGAGGCCAAAAGGTTAAGAGAGGCGAGGTGTAGTCACTCTTTATCTGGGCTGGTGTGTGGTGGTTTCTGTTTGAGAAAGCAATTACAGACCTCTGATAAGCCATTTTTCTGTAGTTCTACCCCAAGTTTTGATAATTTGGTCCTTAGTGTATTTGTCCTTGAATTTTTATGTTGCTGTCTAGATGCTGCCGGTCAAAAAGTCTTGGGTAAAGATTTCTCATTCTCTGCAATAAATTCTCAATTTCAAAAGGATACTGTGACAGTATGAAGGCAAAAATTGTTTCCTGTAACTCCTTCCCCACTCTAAGTATCTCAGAGTGAAAAATAGGAGAATTTAATGTGAAAAACGATTGGCTAAATAAAAGGACAAGGGGGCAAATGCATTAATAAAAACATTCCTCTCTTCCTGTTGCTTTTGAAATGGCGATGATTTTTCCTTCTTCCTGCTACTTCTAATATATCTCTCCATTTGCACTGTTTTTCAATTTTCAATGGTAAACAAAGTGCCTACATCCAACAAAAAATACATGTACATGAATACATCAATAGAGTATGTACATATTAGTGATATGCTTACTTGATTAAGATCATAAAGCTATTTTAGTTAAAAATCTATCAATTTACAAAAGTGAGACTATGTGGTTCAGATAATGATACCTTTATTCTAGTGGCAACAAAAAATGCTTCAGAATAAGAGTTATACTTAAATATAACCTTGACTTTTTGAATTATCACACAGTTTTCGAGGGGTAAACTAAATTATTGCATGAATAAAAAATGCTTTTTTCAAGATAAAATATAAGATTAAATTGACTTTGGAAAAGCAAAAATAATATGACCTACTTTCTCTTTTACCAATCATTTAGGAAACTATACTAAAGGCATCTGGAGAATAGAAATGACATTTAAAGAATTCTATGTTTTGTAAAATTGCAGGTATTACTGTAGTAATCTAATGATGGAAGAACCAATAAAGACTAATACATGCTGTGCTGTATATTTTACTCTGTTTAAATAAAAGGCACCTGCATTTCTTTTTGAAGAGAGGCTTTTTTCTTCATGGTAATCATTTGATTTTTAGATGGAATTCACATAATCATGATATTAGGATACTTTTGAACAAATTTTGACAATTAGTTTTTATCTCTTCGTGTAAAGAAATAACAGCAATAATTCTTCAGATCCACAATTGTTTATGGTAGTACACGCTTCCTCAGAGTGTTGCTGAACTCACCCAGTTAGTGCTTATTTAATGCATTTTCAAACTACCTTCTGGCTGTTGCAGGTACTTGGTTATATTTTATGTTGCTTTCTTTCAAGGTTAAACTATTTCTGATCTTCTTTCCTGTTAGAGATCAAGGACAGCATTCGCAAGAGCAATCGCTGCTAACCAAGTGTCAAACACCACTAATCTGTTCTAACAAATGCATGAAATGCAATAATGGATTAGGATTGGGGCTATGAATAAATGCAGGGTGTTTCATCATTATTTATGGTCCCTCTCTTCATTCATGTATTTTTAAAAATATTGCACACTAATGACAGTAAATGGGGACATTTTGAAACTTGAATACTTTATATTAGTTAAGGTAGCATTTAATTCTGCCAACCGAAGATGTTGTATACGTTGAACTTTCTTCACTACTAACTCCTAACCAGTTACTCATAAAGGAATAGAATTATCCTGGTTAACAATAGTTTCTGAACTTTAAAACAGTCTTAACTATCTTCCCTGAATATATTAAAATATTTTTTATAATAATGAAGGTGTTATAATACTTTTACTGTAAACCTTTATTGTAAAACCTTTATTTTAAAAATCTAGTGGATTATGGATAAATGTTAACATTTCTTGCAATGACGTTAATAGATTTAAAATTCCTTCAGATTTATTCAAGTCAAATATGCAAAGAACAGGATGGTGTTACAGTGTTTTGAACTGCTGAGTGTTGTAGAAGCCACCATTCTGCACTGGCGTGGATTCCATTAAATGACCACACGAACCTTCAGACGGACAGACATATGTGGCACATACGAAGAAAGCCTTTGAGTCACTGTTCCAATATTAATTTATGGGAAGTCCCTCAGGGCATTGCTGTTACATACTCCAATTAGCATCACTCTTACCGAGACAGCTGTCCAGGGGCCCTCTGCTCTTGCCTTTTCCACCCACAGTGAAATGGGGAAAACAGTGGGCGCAGAGTAGCACAAATCAAGTTCAATGCCTGTGGGTGATATGGAGCAAGTGTCAGATCCTGTTCTGCTTGTCACTCATTCAAGGAAACACAGAGTAGGCATGTGGAGCTTGTCACCCAGGGTTATGGAGCAAGATGCTCAGGTTGCTGTAGGCTTTGTATAGCTCAGAGTGACTAATGACATCAGTAGGCATCAAGGTGTCAGAGTTTCAATGAACACACAGGTGGCCAGGAATCAGAACACTACTGAATGATCAAAAGAATCATATGATGTAGCAATTAAATAGATTAAATAGCCTTCAAAAGTAATAATAAAACATAGTATGCCCACATTGCTTTTGTTAATGAAAAACTAATTAGCATTTGTACTTTCTTTCTCTATATTCTTTTGTTGTTTCACGTGTTTCTCTAAAGAAATTCCAACACCTAGTCCTAAAAATATAGTCCTTTGTACTGCCAATGAAAGAAGCTCACTAGAATAGTGTGCATAAAGATTCTTCTTCCTTGTACTATTTTATTTTATTTTATTTTATTTTATTTTATTTTATGTTTAATTTAATTTATTTATTTGGTACCAGAAATCAAACTTATTACCTAGTACTTGCCAGGCAGGTGCTATGCTGCTGAGCTATATCTCCAGCTATTACTTTGCTTTAAAAAGTAAGTTCTGGTGAAAATGTGGCTAGATGCGGATATGATAGAGAGGGTTTCCCTTGGATTAGAATTTGGCTTGGTGGGGTCTCTAACACAAGCCAAATAGCAGTGCTATAACCCTGGCCTATAATCAAGATTATCTGTTACAGCATTTCTCTTAACAGCATTCATAGTGTGTAGTGGTGAGGCTTAGTGCTTAGTAAACTATTATTTTCCAAAGAATAGTTAAGAGCTTTTTAAGGCAGGGAACAATTCTTAATTTCTAATGACTCACTGTATCTCTCTTTTTTGTAAGAATAATGAAAGAAGGAGAATAGTCTGGGGTATTAATTATATGACCTTGTTAAGCATAAATGATAGTTCATTTCTTTTTAAGTAACAATAGTCAACATTTCTCAAAAGTCTAAATAATGTACAGCACGTTGAACTCGATGGGTAACCTAGTAAAATAATAAAACAGGAATTTAAAGGTGAATGTCACTTGTTAGTGATCCATAGTGACACACATCATAAAATTATACTTGAAGTCTCAAAATGGTGTATTTCCAATAACAACATTAATGAATTTTTGAACTGAAACATCTAATGGAAGGTTTAATTATGTTTCATTATATAGCCTCAATCTTCTCAGAATCTTGCCATTAATTTTTTGTCAAAAGTGAGTTTTGTTATCTAGTAGATCTCAAATACAGGGGAATAAATACTATTTTATAGTAGTTTAAATATGTGAACACAAAAGGAAAGGAAACTTTTTAAGCCAAGACAGAAAAATTGTATCTAATAAAATACTAAGTTTTTAAAAAAGTTTTCTTATTTTAAACATGTGGAATAAAGTTAAATAAGCTATGTAACAATTTTATCTTAGTTTTCATTTTTGGGGACTGGACATTACAGAGATTCAAATAACAAATATTAAGTATTGTCATTCATATTGGTAACCAATGAAAGCAGTTCCACAAGACTTTTAATCAGTCTTATTCCAGATATCAAATCTCAATGGTGACGTTTCATCTCTTAGGTATACAACTAAAGTTCATGGAATGTTGGGTTAAGCTCTACCTCTTATGAGCACTTACAGTAGGCAGGCAGCAAATTATTAGAGTTTGTGGTAATAATAACTTCATGTTTCCAATTATGTTATTGAACACACAAGAGGTGATCCAGTCAGAACCTCAGGCACTTATTTACCATTGATGTATCACTGCATATTCTCTAGGACTCTCTAGGAACGTATAGCTGGCTAATGGAGAAAACTGCAGTCTTGCTGAGCTTCATCTTCCAAAAAGTTATGTGTTCTGGTTATCTCAAAATATAAGCTGTACACAAAGCTGTTGTGGAATTATTTTCTTGTGATTCTGTCTTCAGTGCACAGGAATATTTTCGGAAATGAAAGTAAAGTTGCTGTTTTTAAATTTCATGTTCTGGGCTGGAGAGATGGCTCAGTGGTCTAAAGCACCTACTTGGAACAAGCTTAGCAAAAGCATCAGGGACCGCGGTTCGATCCCCCAGCACAACATGCCAGCCAGTCCCGCCCCCTGGTGGGCTGAGCTGGCCACACACACACACCACTCTCTCTCTCTCTCTCTCTCTCTCTCTCTCTCTCTCTCTCTCTCTCTCTCTCTCTCTCTCTCTCTCTCATAAATAAAAAAAATAAATTTCATGTTCTAATTGAAGATCTAGGGGATGTTAGAGATATGTTACTTCTTAATAAGCTTTCTGTCATAAGCCAACCTGCTGTAATAGAAAAACCTTCAAAGCTAAACAAAATATTAAATATAAATAACATATAGATGATTAAATTCAATGAAAAGAGTAGCAGTTATACCAGAAATAGTAAATGCCTTGACTAAAATTCAGAAAGCTTCCTTAACAATGTTTTCAAATAAACAAAGCGGAAAAATTTGTTATCATGAAATACTTGTATTATGAATCTCCATCATCCAGTACCCAAAATATCACTTTGAAATTAAGTATCAATATGACTATCTATTATCATTATATAATTGCTATTTATAGTTGTAGACTTTTTCAAGGAACAGTAAGAATAAAAACAATGTTGCCCAACAAAAATGCAATTATCCATAGTTGACAGTTTCACAATACAATATCCTGAGTTACCTACTCAAAACTATTAGATATAATTAAAAATTTTCTTAAAGGAGATGGGTAACAATAAATAATGAAATCACAATGTGGTTCTCATTAGAGAAACAATTACTTAAATTATTCAATTGAGAAAGTTATCATTCATAATAGAAAGATAAATGTTCTGAGCAGTAGAGTCAACAAACAATCTGGATGAGCCATTTCAACAAACTGCAGCAAGAGCACATGCTCAAGGCTGTGTTGCGTACATCAGAGTGGGCATCCACAGAAGCAGGTGGAGATTTATTTTTTTATGAACAGAAGGCAAATGAAATCAGAGCTGAGCCTTGATCACACCAAAGACAAGAATACGCTGTGCAGAGGGGAACATATTTAATTCAGCTCCTTGCCCCTGAGGTTAATAGGAAAGGTAGAGAATAAAGATAACAGAAGAGTTATGTCACATTCCAAACTGTTTCTTTAAATGTTGTGAAAATAGCCATTCTGCTCAAGTCAGATTACAGTTGGAATGCTGTGTCAATCAGCATGCCAAATGGATTTCTTTGTCATGTATATGGACACACAATTAGGTACAAAAGTAAAATATGTGGCAATGACAGTTTTGATTATTATGTGAAGATCTCATACAAAAGAACTATGAATTGATTTAGATGAGAAAATAGAACTGCTTATAATTGTTATGAATAATACATATTTTAAAAAAAGATAAAAAGAAAGTCAAAAAAGCTGGAGGCATTATTTACATTATCTTTTTGGCTGTTTAACCCTGTCAGTCTCACTTTGTAGAAGAGTGAGACACAGAGATTAGCTAAAACACCTACAGGCACAGTTCAACAGCATCTAATGACTTCCTGCTAGTGAGAAGCACTGAAGCAAATACCAGATATTAGTTAAAAGAGTAAATCCTGTTCTTGCTACACAGTCAAGCACACCCACAGCTCCACCAACATATACAAAGATAAAACAGTAGCTGTGAAGGAGTAGATATGTTAATTAGCTTATTAATCAAAACAACGGTTGTGCACTTTAAATGCATACAAGTTTCATTTGTCAATTTTACCTCAGTAAAGTCGAAAATCTTTATAAGGGCAAATAACAGGCACATGTTCTTCCTATAGACATAGGTATGCATAGTTTTGTGTAGGAGTCTAGAAAAAAGCCATGAGAAGAGGCAAAATGTTGAGAGAGGCAGAGAAGGCGAGAGAAAGGTGAATTTTATTGGCAAGGAAATGCAAATAACTTTTTAAATGACTAATTATCAATATGGGGACATTCATAACACATTGTTTGGGGCTGGGAAAAAACTGGACAGTTATTCATCACTGCCACTGTTTATCAAAGGATCACTCCATTGTATACAACTTGTCAATGGATTTCAAGAGGCATATATTTATTTCCATAGCTTAAACAACATATTATTCATGATCTAGTCTTTGTAGTTATTTTTAATACAAAAATAGCTACATCCATAAAATATTTGTTTAGCAATAATCAAATAGAAAGAAGAAAAAGGAAATAATTACTTAATAATTAGTAGTATTTTAATCAGCGATGGCATAAATATTCAGTAGGGTATCAAAGCACTGTTGAAAAGTTTGATGAGAAAAAGAAGGAGAGAAAGGAAGAAAAAAAAGAAACTTTGGGGCTGGCCAAATATCACAGAGGATTAAAGCATATGCAAGCAGACTCAGGGGCCAGGGGT
The DNA here is from genome assembly GCF_000260255.1 of Octodon degus. NCBI lineage: Eukaryota > Metazoa > Chordata > Mammalia > Rodentia > Octodontidae > Octodon > Octodon degus. The sequence goes on from NW_004524909.1 coordinate 823,169, forward strand.
TCAGTCCCTGGGTCTGCTGTGCCAACCCTGACTCCGGGCGTGCTGAGAGGGCAATTGACACTGGGTGTGGTGATGCACACCTGTAATCCTAGCTCTTGGGAGGCTGTAAACCAGTGGATCACTACAAATC
>NW_004524909.1:823598-838331 GCF_000260255.1 Octodon degus
CATTAAAATGTATTAATTATCATTCTAACAGAACTTAGCACTAAAGTAGTTGCTAGGGCATAGTAAGTCTTTCTCAGGAAAGAGTAGAACTTCATGTGATTTCATTTATACAGTGTCTATATCAAAAAGTTGGTGGCTTGAAATTTTCACTACAGTTCAGTTGTGCAGATCAGCAGTTTGTTCATGATTATGAAAGATGAAAAGACTAAGTCTTTGAAAATGTCTCAACTTCTGGACTTCTGCTCCTTAACATTTTTTGAAGAAGGTAACAATATGTAGTGTTTGTTGTAAATATAATTCTCTTCACCGTTCAGTGTTGAATAATATTTTTCAGTGTTCACTCCTTCCATTTTACTAATTTGCATCCATTTTTGATATTTGTATTAGTACTAGATATTCCTGTACTTTGTGATCTTGGGTTTGTTGCATAACAATCTTTCCTCATTTTGATATATAATAGCACTTGCTAGGACTATCAGACCTGTTCTTCAAGCAAATAGCAAGGGGTATGAATGTCATGTGGGTTCTGTTGTATTCCAGTCTTGGTTTTGCAATGTTACTTCATTTCCATTCTGTCTTAAATGTTTACATATTCTACATGCAATTTCATTTTCAACTGGTTCATGCCTAATATATAATTTCCTAATTGCTATGATATGGTGTTAGGTTCTCTTCACATTCTTTTTAACTTGTCTTAAGACTGACAAGTAGTTGACTGATAGATACTGCCTTAATACCTTAGGAGATGGGAGGAGTAGCGATGTGTGAAAGACACTCCCAGGTTTTGTCTCTTTCAACCGGACCCTACATCCCAAAATCAAGCATAGGTTTGAGGTCTTAAAACACAATAATCTGCCAAAAGCCCTACTGTATGACTTGGCTTTGGGGGATGTTTAAGATCTAAATCACTGCATCTGCATGAAGTATATTTTTATTTAATAATTATCATAGTAATGTGTATGTTTGAAACTGGCCAAGTATGATGGCAATGACTACTGCAGGTCATGATATCTCATAACCATCCTTTTTATCCGAGTAGAACTGCAACTATCCCTAAGAACCCACCATCCTATTTCGGGGGTGTGTGCTTATGTATGGAAATTGCTCATTTCATGGACAACACATTTAAAATTGGCATTAGCTCTTCAGAATATTCCCTGAAGCAATGGGAAAAAAACCTTGACAGTTTCTAGAGTGTCATTCTTTTAAAAGTGCACAAGTTTCTCTAGTTTAACATGCTTTTCTCAATTATGCTATAAGTAGGATCTTTGTAAAGTTTTGTGCACAGATATCATTTGGTCAATAGCCATTTTCTGTATCTATTACAATAAAGTACTGACCTAATCCATTTGTATGATTAGAGTAAAAGAAAAGATCAAGCTTTTTACAAAAAAGTGATATATTTCTGTACCTGTGCTACATGATTCATGTTTTATTCTTTAATCATTTTATTAAAATAAAAGCATTGGGCTATGGATATAGCTCACTAGTCTAAGCACTTGCTTGGGAAGCACAAGGTCTGAAGTTCGATTTCCTGTACTGTATGCCATTCTGGCCCCAAACCTTGGTCCCAAGTGCTGGCATTGGAACTGGGTATGGTGATACACACCTACAATTCCAGCACTGGGAAGGCTGACACAGGAGAATCACTATGAGTCCAAACTGTATAGCAAGAACCTGGATCAATAGATAAATAATAAAAATATAGAAAGAAGTACAAAACTTATATGGTCCCTTTGATGAGTTATGACTGTACAATAATAATTGCACAAAGTGATATACAATCTTTATTATACCTCTTCCAAATTCCAACTCCCTTCTATCCTCCAAACACTGTTAAAATAGATTAAAGATTCTATATGTTTAATTTCATATAATTGTGATTATGCAGGTAGAACTCTTAGTGTATGACTGCTTTTGTATTGCCCATTGGTTTAAAATTGCTGCTCATATTGTATGCATTAATTGTTGCTCTTTGTATTGTTCTTTGTTGTATTAGTATTCCATTGTAAGAATGTATGAAATTATAAATGAGTGTACAGTGATATATAAGTGTGTTATGGGCATACATATTCATTTCCCTTACATTAGAAATCTTCCTTTGTTATTTCTCATCTATAAGTGCATTTTAACTTTTTCATATCTTGTGCATTTTCATATGCCTTCTGAATTTATTTGGCTTATTTCTTCGGAAAAGGCTGCAAATGAAAGGAAAAATGAATTTTTAGGCTTGAGCCCCACCCCAAGGTATAACATTATGCATATGCAAAAATACGAAACCTAAAGATGCACAATTTTCAAAATACTTTGTTCTAACATTTTAAAACAAAGAGCATGCAAGCCATCATTTGCATATGCAGCCCTTGCACAACCTTAAATATATAAAAAGTCCTAAGTACTTTTGGTCTCAAGTATTTTTAAATAAAAGATACCCAAATTATATACAGAACTAGGTTAATTACCCAAAAGAATAGCACTGACTTAATTGAGAAGATATGAGCAAGAGAGCAAACAAATGGTCTTGGAAAGGGATGGGTTAGAAATAGTGGTGTTTTGGGGTGGTTGTAGGTTTTTAAATTATGAGAAAGGGACTATACAATTTTCACTAATTATGTATAAATTCCTTAGGCTAATCAATACCATTTTCATACTACAATTATTTCAGAACTTGGTTTTGAAACAAAAATGCTTTGCATGCTGTGATGATCATTGTAATTTGGGGGATCACAGAGTGCTAATGCCATTGGATATTGCTGTGCAGTTATTCTTTTTGATGTACAAATAATCTCACAAAGATTACTGATATCGACAAAGTCCACACACTTGTATAGGAACAGGACTCAAATTTTAGTCTTTTTTCTCCTCTCTCTTATGATAGCAGAAAAACTTAGTTTGTTAAAAGTATTGAAAAGAGACTAAGGGTTATGCTCTTAAACTTCACTTCATGTTCAGTATTATGTAAAGCCCTATCCCCTTATGCAGAAAAAACATAGAAAGCATTTTAGAAACAGATCTAAAAGTTCATTCATGAAGTGTATTGACTAAAATTGTCCTTAAATAATACGTTTATGTGTGTCAAACCAGCAGAAGGGCACTTGACCTACTTTCTAATGCTGACTGTTATTTTGGGAGGTTAAGCTAGAGACTTCCTCTTTGAAAGTTCAGTAGCACACTGGAAGAAGGACTTCATGACATAACATGCAAAGCTGTTACTTAAGGTGTGTTGATAAGATGCCAATGGAAAAATTTCCTTCAGTATAAGTAGGGAAAATAGAATGAATGCTCAAAGATGATACTGTATTTTTGTTGAAAAAATCTTTGTGTGCACATCTGCATACCCACATACATGAACACACACACAAAAATACATAGTCCATAATGAATCCATTCTAATGCTCATATCAAATATTTTAGTTTCTACACTGATTTGCATATGCATAGATAATTCTCTTATAAATGAAAGAAAAATTTTATGCTACTAAACTACCAAAGACTCTCCCCTGAAAATAGAAACAATACAAATTAAAGGAGTTCGATTGCACTTATTTTAACTATGTAAAAAGATCAAGTTTTAGAATATAAAAAACATTCTATCTTAAGTTAGTAGAACTAAATCTAAGGCCTATGAGACTACATGACACAAATAATTACATATTTTTTGCAGATGGTTGTAGACCTACTAACTGATAATTCTAGGTTGGGTTGCTAAGGAAAATGAATTTATTTAAGTATATTAATTACCTCTAGGATGTTCAGTCATGTTTGGCCACAATATATTCCTTAATGTACTATCAGAGAGGAAACTGGGAAGAGTGAACCATTGTTCTAAAAAGACCTTTATTATCTTTCTAATGGTCAGTTTTCTCATCTATAAAAGGAAAACATTATTACACAAGTCACTTTGCTTAAAATCAAATGAGATAAACTATGTGATTGATTTTATAAATTCCTCAGCTTTCATTTTTTAAAAAATTCTACTCATTATAAATGCTCTTTATAAATTTTACTTTAGGAAGTGAATTTCAGTTTTTGTGGTTCTGGAAGGAGAATACAGAGATTAAATAGGGAGAAATCTCGGTTCTTATGAAACGAACATTGTTTGGGAAAATTGCACCATCAATTATTTCCAGCTGCGCTGCTGTTGCTGGCAGCATTTTGGTCTGGATTAGGTGCATAGTGGTGGCTTCCCCGAGGAAGCAATTCTTCCAGTGGGCTCTGATGATGCAGTGTGAGTTAATTGGGCACAGAGGGAGCCTACTCCAAGCAGAAGAAAGTGTATGTTTAAATGCTCTGAGGGGGGATAGAAACCCATTTTATGAGAAATGAAACAGCAAGTTGGGCCTGGCTGCCACAAAATACAGAGTGGTATAAAATCAAGCTAGTGTGGTAGGTTGTGGTTCATTATTCAGGTCCTTGGAAGATTATTTTATTGATAATAATGAATAACTCACTAAAACTTTCAGGTGGAAAGGTAGTATAATGCAGTGCATTGTAAGTGATCTCCATTTATATATTAAGAAAGGAACTAGTCAATGCTAGGAATTAATTTATTGAAATCAACTTAAAGGATACTTCAGGTGACCAAGTATGAGATGATGGCAGGCAAAGCAGTGTGGTAGGTGTATAAAGACCTCCCAAAGTGGGTCACTTTCATGGATATAAATACTGTTTTGTTAAGTGTCAGATTTTCCAAGTGAAACTTAAGGTGGCAGGGCCTCGGTGAGGACTTTAAGTTCTGCTCAATTTTCCTGTGAATCTAATGCTGTTTGAGAAAACAGGTGTACTGGAAGGAAAGGAGGAAAAGAAAGAGGGAATGACAGATTGATAGCAGAACTTCCCTCCCACCCTTTCCCTGGCAGCCCAGGCCACACACACCCTCTGCTCCTGCCAATCTTCACCTTGGCCTAGGTGCCAGTATGCCTCCTGGGGTTCTCCTGCCCATGCACATTCTCAGTGAGTATGATTGGCTCCACCTTCTTCATCTTTGCTCCTTGTTTTTTCTATTTAATAAATCTAAGAGGTACAAAGTGAAACTGAAACCTAAATAGCATTTGGTGTGCTAATTTGTTATTGATGGATGAGCTGAACAAAGGATTTTTTTGCCATCATTTGTGCAGAAAGGCATAAGCATGGGTGGGTTTGGGCAGAAGCAAAGATTAGGCAGAAGCAAAAGCTATATTATTTCACATAGCCTCAAATGCAGTTGCATTAACAAGTAGAGAGGTTTCATTTTGTTGGCTCTTTCACTAGGAATTTCTGAAGTTAGTGTCTATTCCTTTGACTTGAGGAGCTCCAATCTAAGTCCAGAGAATTTGTTTCTTCTAAATTTCATATAAAGGAAAGTAATCTTGTACGGCAATGGAAAATGGTCCTCTGTTTTGATTTTTTTCTTCAAACAATTTAGATAAAAGTGACTTTGGTTTAAAAGCATTTATTACTGTTTTTCTTTGAGGTGCTCCTTACTCGGTGGACTCTTGACTGAAGATCCCATTGGGGAAGTCACAGCTTAGAGGAAAATAGAAACAGCCTGGATAAGCATATGTTGCGTGAGAAAGAGGTAGGTGAAGATGTAAATAAAATCAATTCATCTCTGGGTGAAATTAATTTCAGATCACATTCAAATGACATATTGTTTATTATAAATTTCAAAGAACTCATACTCCACACATGATATTGAAAAGCTTGTACATATAGGATCATAATGAATGATTAGAAGTGTGTTAGCAGCCAACTGGTCATCGCATCATTTGAACATAGAGAACTTTCTAAAGGGTGCATATCTGGGCTAAATCGTGAGCATAAGAGAAATAAGGAAGAAGAAAAATCTAAGTTGTTTTCTAGAAAGGAGTGAGCATCCAAATGATCTTCACACTGCGGAGTCCTTCACAGTGCTGAACTCTGAGGCAAACTGTTCTCCTGTGGTGAAAGGTGACTTTCATCAAGTGACTTCTGAACCTGCTGGTCTCAAGGTGGCGGGGCCTAGAGGACTTGATCCTTGCAGGCTGTTGTGCACCTGTGGCCAAAGCTTATGTAAGCTTTCATTAACATCTGAAATTTCACTTCCCTGTTGCCTCTAAGAAGACAGAAACAAAGAAAAAACCTTGCAGAAATATAAGAATTAAGTGTTTTTAGAGCTCTGAAAATTAAAGGCTCAGAAACTGGAGAGTATTAATTCAAGAAAATGGTAACATCATACCTAAGTTTTATGGTGTTTGAATCCACTTACATACTGTCTGCTATTCCATATGTCTGGGGCAACTTTGAAAAAGAGGAAAACAGAGCCTCAGTATTAGAGGCATAACTGCACATCTCTTTCTAAACCTAATTTCCAAAACTCCATACAAAATGCTTTTCAATTATTTAACCTCATACCACACACCCAGTTGTATATGCCTTAGAAAATATGTATCAGCAAGGACATTAAGGTACCACTACCTGAGGCAAAGGAAAACATTTGAGAGAAAATGTGTGCTAAAGCCAGGGAGATGACTACACGACTTTGAAACCTGTTCAGCGTTCCTTGGTACCTACTAACCTGTTTAAATACCTAGAATTATACACCTGTCCAGTAAATATCTGAGAAGACATATGAAACACATTGCTGATAACAATGAAATGTTAGAAAATACCATCAAAAAGAAACTTGAATAAAGATTTGAATACTAATTACATTCTCCTAGTAACCAATGAGTTGAATAACATAAAGAAAATTTGAAAATACCCTTAATGAATAAAATTGGAAATAAAGGTATAAATACTTACAAACATGAAGTGAAATCAATACTGAGAAGGAAATTCATAGGCAATAACTTAACCTTCCACAATTTTAAACCAATAAGAACTTTCTACCTACAGAACTAGAAAAGGAAGCGCACTAAATGAAATGAGCAGAAGGAAGGAAATACTTAATATTAGAAGCAAATAAAATTCAAAAATATAAAAAGTCCATAACACTAATACTGGCTCTTCCAAAAGATGAATTAATTGGAAAAAAAAATTAACCAATTAACCAAAAATAAGAAAAAAAATGCTGAAATCAAGGGCAAAAAGAGGAATAATTACAAACAAGCTTAAATTAAGAAAAAAATTATCTCTGAAGATTTTTTATGGCAACTAATTAAATAATGCAAATGGAAAAATTTTCAGAAAGCATAAAAATAATAAAAATCACTCAAGAAGAGTGGAATATTCAAATGTTTCTATAATAAGTAGAGTGCCTTTTTAATAAAAGAATTCACAAAGAAAAGTTTAAGGTTATATAGCTTTACTATTTTACTCTTTTTAGAGAAAATTAGCACCAAACCTTACAATCTCTTAAAAAAATAGAAGTATGGAGAAAGTTTTTCAATTCACTTAGGAAGCTAATATTATTCTGATACCAGACCAAACAGACATCACAAGGAAAGAAACTACAGAGTATTTCTTATGAATATAGATGTGAAAATCTTTAACAAAATGCTAGCGAGTCAAATCCAGCAGCATGTGAAATGTATTATGCAAGAAGACCAAGTGGGATTTCTACAAAGAATGCAAAGCTTGTTCAACACATGAAAATTGGGCAGTGTAATGCATGATAAGTAGAATTACAAGAAAGAAACAGTAACATCATCCCAATAGATGCAGAATGGCAGTGAGTGAAAGCTAACATTGCTTCACGAGTTAAGAAAAAACCTAATTAAGTTAACAACAGTAAGTGAATCTGGCTGTTTTTCTTTACAGTGATGAAATGCATGAGGCAGGTTAACTTTATATAGAAAATTGTTTTATTTAAATTATAGTCTTTTGTTGTTTTGTTTCTTCTTTTTTTGTGGTACTGGCAACTGAACGCAAGACCCTGTGCTTGCCAGACAGGTGCTTATTCTACCAAGCTATCTCCCTGGCCCTAGCTTGTAGTTCTGGATGTTCAAATGCATGGTGTCAACATCATCTCATCTCTGGTGAGGATCTTGTGAATGACGGTGTAACTGTGGTGGGAAAACTTGTGGAAGGAAGAAATCACACAGGAATAGGAAGCCAGAGAAGAACTCAGAGTTTGGGCTTGCTCTTCTAATAACTTAATAATATGAAAGCTCAAGAATTCCAAGTGAGGTAACCTTTTTTAAAAAAAAAAATATTTAGTATAGTGTCTACAGGGTCTCACTACACAGATCAGACTCATAGTAATCTTCCTGTTTTCAGCCCCCAAGTGCTGGGATTACAGGTGTCTACTACCACCATGCTCAGTCTCAGTTGATGTCTCAGCACGCCCCAGTGGGTGGGTCCAGCCTGGCACGCAGGGGATCTAACTCTGGTCCCTGCGCCTGCCTAAACAGGCACTTTAGACCACTGAGCTATCTGACCAGACCATGTGAGTAACATTTATTTCTCTTCAGGTCAGCTCCTTCAATGTTCTTTTAAAAATCCACCACCTATCTGACCGCTTGGGGCAAAGTTTCGAATATATGAGCTCTTAGGAAACCTGCACTATGAATACCGAAACCATAACAGAAGGTCCTTAATCTGATAAAGGAAAATTAAGAAAAATCTAAAACTAACACTAGAATGAACATTAAAATGTTAAAAGCTTTTCCATTACATAAGGTACTAGATAGATGTCTACTTTCTCTACTTCTGTCTATCATTAGGTAGAAGTTCTAAGTGGATCAATGAAAAAAGAAAAAAAATGTTATTATTATTATTTTTTTTTTTTTGGTGGAACTGGGGATTGAACTCAGACCCTTGCACTTGCCAGGGAAGTGCTTATTCCACTGAGCCATCTCCCCAGCCCCCAAAAAGTATAATTTTAAAGAAAGTACAATTCTATATTTGCAGATGAGATTGTCTTCTATATAGATAAATTTAGTGAATTAGAATAAAACTAATCAGTGAGTATAAAATTGGCAACTTATAAGTTCAATATAAAGTCAGATATGTTTCTGCACAATTATAATAAACACTTTGAGAATAAAAATTTAAGATTATATCTGCAGTTACATAAAAAATCAAAATAGGAACAAATATACCCAAATATGTGCAAACTTTGTACACTGAAAATTTAAAAACATTATTAAAGAAACTAAGTGGAAAGAAATGAAAATGAATAAATGGAAAGAAGACCTTTATTCGATTGAAAGACTTAATGATAAAACAAAGTATTCCCTGAACTGAGCTACAGATTCAGTGTAATCTTTTATTGGATTCTTTGCAGAATTTGCATTTCTCATAAAGTTATTGTCAAAATTATAGCCAAAAAAATCCTGGAACATAAGAATAGTATCAGTTTTTCATACTTTATTTTGAAACTTACTGTAAGAGTGTACTAACAAAATGTGGTTTTGTTATTAGATTGTACATTTAATTGACTGGAGTAGGATTAAAAGTCAAAGAAACCAATTCATGTAGTGCATTGACCACAGAATGCACTACATGTGGTCAATTGACGGTAACAAGAGTGCCTAAACTATTTAGTGAAAAAAGAATAATCTTGTCAACAAATGCCAATGATAACAAGATATTTCTAAACAAAAGGTCCTTTTGCAACTCAGTTTGTTTCCAATTGTTTGTTTCATCAAATGGAAAAAATGGCCTACAGTTTGTGTTTTTAAGTTTTGATGATATATTTTAATGAGATTTTTGACACATAACTTTAAAACAGTTCAAAGAATTGTCTGGCAATATTACTTCATTAAGCTTTACATAGTTTTGACATAAATGTAATGAATAAAACATTTTTTTTTAATTTACCTTGAACAGCTGAAATTAGTCTTTCTTCAAGGTGCCCTTTACTTTTTCTGGAAAGGAAGCAGTTTAAGGTATCCTATGTTTGGGCAGTTGATTTGATCTCTGATAACAGCATATATTTAAAGCATGTATGCCAAAACATGTACTTGGGAATCTTCAGTAGTTAAAAACTGGGGCTGGGGAGATGGCTCAGTAGAATAAGCACTTGCCTGGCAAGTGCAAGGGCATGAGTTCAATCCCTGGTTCTGCCAAAAAGAAAAAAATAGTTAAAAACTAATCTATACCAAATACATGTAATCGTGGAAGCTGTTATCTTTACATTAAGAATAAACACAAGGCCAGCAAAATAGCTCAGTGGACTAAACACCTGCTTAGGCAAGCACTGGGACTGGCGTTCAATCCCTGGAACAACATGCAGCACTGGTCCCATCCCCAGGTGTACCGAGCCAGTGACCAAGTCTGGGCATGGTGGCACATGCCTGTAATTCCAGTGCTGGTGAGGCTACAAACAGGAGGATCACTACGAGTCTGAGCTGTGAAGTGAGACCCCATACCAAATAAATAAATAAATACGTACATACGTACATACATACATACACACACACAACTAAAATTTTGAGCAGTGAATATAAAAGAGAAAAAGGCATAATATGATACTGTCATTTTTCAATAATTTGTGACAAGTATGATTATCTAAACATCAATGTTTCTTTACATATCTTTACCTACCATTCTTTATGTCACCCTGAGAAATATCCCCTTTTTATTCTATTTTCGTTTAAAAGCTACTGTTGAATGAGTCATTTTGGGTGAGCTGACTGTGCACTGCACTGAAAATTAATACAAATATTTGGTATTGAATTACAAACAGACCAAGTAAGTAGGAGACTGAGTTTAGTGGCTAGGGCTTAGGTTATGATAGAGGCAGTGGCTCAGATGGTGGTTTCACCAACTGATGTCAGACTAAGCCAGTGGCTAAAGAAAGGATGTTGGGCAAAATAACAGTGTTTCAAGCTGATGCTGAGGCTTGGATATGAAAGTTCAGACAGCATTCAGGAAAAGAAAACTTGAAACCCAGATCATTGTTGTAACTGCACAACAGAACCTAAAGAAATGTCTACTGCAAAGGTTGAGGTTATGTTCAGAAACTGTCCTATCGAGATCAATGTCATGTCTGAGCTGAGAGGAGGAAAAGTTGAATGGTGGTTGTGAAATTGGAGCTGGCATTAGAATTTCTCATTAGTCAAATTCAAAGTTTTAGCCAGAGCTGACACTAACACTATGTAGAGAGGACGGGTGGACAGCACTGTGAATAAAGGCCCTTGCATTGTGCATTTAAAATGACTAGCACTGTGTTTTGCAAACCTCACCTTGGTACAACAAAAACAAGGATATTTGAATCAGTATCCATCCTTGGGGATCTTACTACTTAGGGGTGCAGAGATAAGAATAATTCCAATAGGTTTTGAAAGTTACTAAAGACAATAGAATTTGGGGAAAAAAAGTCAAAATATGGAACTTCCAGTCTAACTGTGAAAAAAAAAAAAACCTAACATGTTTATAAATTGAACAGTATAATGTTCTTTAACTGTGTTTGTTAATTTTGGGCTTGACAGAAAGCAAAATAATCTACTCAAATTAGGGCAGGATTGAGGTGTTGCCTTGAGCATTATTTACACTGAGATTCTGAAGTTCTGAGGTTCAGACTGACTTATCTTTAAAAGGTGAGCTTTGCTACTGTCAATGTCTTCAGAAATTAGAAATCAGGAAAAGGTGTGTGAGAGTTTTGCTTTTAATTCTAGAACCAAATTCAGAACCTTGTGCTTGAAAATTGCCTCGCTTAATTGTTCCAACTGGGAGCCTTTAAAAACCAGAAGCGCTGTAGGACCAGTGCCTTGCACTTATTTGCCAAGAGCTGCCTTACAAGAAGGACTTCAATCGCTGAAAACAATAATCCCTACCGTGGAGTTAAGCAGGATTTTAAATGACTTTTTATAATCAGGCAAAGATTAGAATGGCCAGCAGTCAAGTGAATGAGAGCTAGCTCTTTTATCTTTTAAACTCTGTATGGAATGGCTGTATTGTTAAACTGCCAAATTGTTACTAATGATGATCAAAGTAAACAGTGACACAGCAATTACGATTTCAGAATATCTTCATTGTAAGTCATAGTAAGTAAAACACTAAGTTGTATATTTTGAAAGTCTTTAGAATTTGCCTAAATATATAAGTATAACCAAAGAACGACTCAATAAAATAAGTACCTTAGGATCTAGGCCTCACATGCCTGTCCCTGACCCCTGTGACCTGCATAGGGGCCATGTACACAGCTCTCTGGGATAACACAAGCCTGCTGTGTCCCATGTGCTTGAAGCTGTTTCCTAGGGCTTCCATGTGGCCTGTGGCTGGCTGTCCCCACCTGACCCCCTCCTGCCCTCTTATAGAGCTTCTGGAGGTATTGGGTAGGAGTAGAAGGAATGGAGCACAGACAGGGTGGGCTTCAGACCAGGAGTGCTAGGGTAATAAAGGGGAGGTGTCCTGAGCTCCTGTCTCCTAGTTCTATGCCTCTTCTCAGCTACATAGATTCAGGGAAAGTGGGACTGCCCATGGGGGAAAATTCCCTTTCATAAATCCTGGATGATTGACAATACCTATTCTCTTACTGATGCTCCAGGCATTCTGGGAATTGCAGTTTATCATCCAAATTATTTGGGGCTTCCAAATTGTTTGGACCAAAGATCTGAGATCTGAAGTGTTGGCTTTACCCATGTGGGCAAGAGTGTTGAACAACCTCCCCTTTTAGATTTCTGGGGCCAGAGTTGGGAGACCAGGGGAGAAACTCCTACCTGCCCTGTCCTCTTTTCTCCAGTACTCAAAGCCAGCCTAATCATATGTACCACCAAGATATAAAGGAAAATACATAAATTTTAGGAAATTAAAAAAAAATATCTGGTTGTTTCAAGGTCTCACTACACAGCTTGGACTTGTGGTGATCTTTCTGCTTTCAACCTCCACAGTGCTGGGGTTATAGATGTGCACCACTACACCCATTCTCTGGCCATCACAGCCCATTCTGGGGGCAGAGCTGGTGCAGCATGTGGTGCTGGGGATCAAACCATGGTCTCTGTGCTTGCCTAAGCTTCTCTAAGCAGGTGCTTTAGTCCACCGAGCAATCTTATTGCCCCAAGAAATGTTTTAAATGAAAGAAAATTATAAAACTATGCAAAGCCCCCTACCCTTTGTGTGCCTCCTATTCTGCTCCTTCCCCATGTTGCCCCCATTTCTGAAGTGCACGGGGAGGTTCCCCATCTGTGTGGGACTTGATGAGTTTTTGTAGCTGGGCTGTGGTGTTCCTTCTCGTGTCATTTCCTATCCACATGCCCCTACCTGATCCGTTGGTGCTTTTACCAGATCTGCGTTGCAGCTGGGAGGACAGGGATTCTCCCAGCCTTTTCCTACTGATTTCTCACTGCTCCATCTCTTGTCTCTTATCCCTGCCCTTTTCCCTTGGACTCTGATCAAATACTGCTGACTGTGGCTTTGAAAGTTTAGCTCTGAGAACCCTAGATCAATTCAGTTCTAGGAAAGTAAATTCTGTTGAGTACTAAAAAATATAATGCAATGCAATGCAATGTGCACCACCATCTAACCAGAACAACAAAATACTGCATTGCTTTAGAAAACAACATAAGCTGAAGTTACTGAAGGAGACAACCTACAATTTCTAATCATCAGTTCATTTAAAGTATAGTTTCCCTACCACATTATCCCCTATGATCCACAATGTAAGTACACATATACACTATGCAGGAAGTAATTTTGGTAGCTTATCACAGTGATACAGAACTGAGAAAAGGTGTTTTGGATTAATGACTCAACTCTGTCTGCTTTTTATAAGGCTCAAGAAATATACTGGTTTTGTATTTTTAGACTACAATAAATAGTTTGCATGAACAATTCATGAATATAGATATTCCTTCTGCCTACCATTCTTGAGTTAAAACAAACTGTTGCAGGGAAACCAAGTGAATATTAAAATTTGAAATAAGATACATGTTAATTTTAGTCTTGGTATCAGCAATGAAGATTCTTATTTTGTACTTTATTTTCCAAAAGCTCATAGCACACATGTAAATGTTTATTTTATCATTGTACTAATTGGAAATTAACCAACTGGGACAATTTTTTACATATTGTATAGAAGGGGTATTAAAACTAGAAAAGAAAAAGAAGTAGAAATAACCTGAGAGCTCTATGTTTATATGATAGCAAAAACTGATATTAAAATAAGCCAAATATAGAGAAATGGCCAACTCTGGAAGGCATTAGACCCATACTTCAAAGAATACCACAACAAAGCAAAACAATTAATAGAAAAAAGACATTCTTTGGGAGATACTTTATGATATCAAATTTAACTGGGACATGAATTAAATAAAATTTGTATAGAACTTCTATATTCTGTGTGTTTATGTGGAGAACAAGATGAAAATGAAGATAAGAAATCTGAAGAAACAATGACCAAAGCAAAACATTGTATACTAAGGTATCAACCAGAGAAATATATGGAGTAGAAATAAATTAATGTTGAATTACTCACAAAAGGAACATCTGGTAATAACTGCAAAGAATTTGGAGAGGGAACATAGGGAGTAAGGCACACTAGATATCAGATACAAAGATAAAATAATAATTATGGAGACAAAGAGAAATCACTCAAATAATGTTAGTATCTCTGAAGTTACAAAGAAAAGTATCAAAAAACAGTAGTACAAAAGGTACTTAAAGATGAAGTCAGAAAAAATGATTTCATTGAAAAGTTCCCATTTTTCTTCCACATACATATTAGGCAAGTGCTGAGCAACATACTCACCCAGCCCTTATTTTACCTTCCAATAAGAAAGCAGACCAAAATTTGTTTTTCATATAGATCGGAAGGTAATATTTACTGTATTTATTTATGAAAGACTCATAGCTATCAGTAGGAAAATAACATAAATAATTTATAAGAAA
>NW_004524909.1:838850-841499 GCF_000260255.1 Octodon degus
GAACTAAATAAAGCAATGAATTAGGAAAGCAACAGAGACAGAACCTAGAAGAGAAGCAAATCTCTCTCTCTCTCTCTCTCTCTCTCTCTCTCTCTCTCTCTTACTCTCTCCCTCTCTCTCTCTCTCTCTCTCCCCCTCCCATCTATCTATCTCAAGAAAACAGAACAATGAGGTATTTACCTAATATTTAATCACAAGAATAAGGAACCTAAGAGTTTAACCAGGACATTGCAGCCCAGTAGACAAAAGAGACCAATCAATGCCACATCGAGCAAATTTGTGAAGACTGGCATTTACCTAGTGGACAGGTCTTATAACAATATAAGAAGAAAATAGATGACAAGGCAACATGGAAATTAGTTGTGGGCATTGCGACTCAATTAGCTTTACTTTGGGAAAATTAGTAGAAGGGATTTAGAAAGGATTTAAAGTACACTAAGAATGAGGTCAAAGATGAAGAAGGGTTAATTTAAGCCCAAATATACCAGAAAGTGAAGATGATTGTTGGTAGACAGGCCTATTTCTACTCTCCCAGATTGCTGCAGTGTTTTTATATAACTAGAAATGATTATTCTGCATCATTTTTTTTCTATTGTATCTCACCTCTATCTGTATCTCAGCCTACAAATGCTATTATTTATCAATTAGCAGCATCACATTAATAAGGCTCACTCTCGGGGCCGGGGAGATGGCTCAGTAGGATAAACACTTGACTGGCAAACGAAAGGATCTGAGTCCAATCCCCAGTTCCGAAAAAAAAAAAAAAAAAAAAAAAAAAGGCCCACTCTCTTAGAAACTGAAACAGTTGTGCTGACTTGTTTTAAAGCTAGCACAAGACATGAAATCTTGTGCTAGCTTTAAAAAAGCAAAGGAATGAAGTTTTGGATATTTAGAGAAGGCGTAACAGCCAGTCAAATAGCTCAGAGGACCAAAGCACCTGCTTAGGCAGAGCACCGGGGCTAGGGTTCAATCCCCAACACCACAAGCCATGCTGGCCCTGCTCCAGGGTGCTCTGAGGAGGTGATTGAGACTGATCATAGTGGTGCACACCTGGGATCCCAGCTCTTGGGAGGCTGAACACAGGTGGATCACTATGGATCTGATCTACATAGTGAGAACCTGTACACCCTGTACTAAATATAGAGAAGACATAAAGATTTTATCAGCTTTACTTTCAAAATTCTTTGTGTTATTAGAGTTAGAGATCACTGTATTTTCCAGTAAAACACAATTGTTAGGGTGTGTGGTATAGGAGTAGGTGGTGTTTTGTGTGTGTGTGTGTGTGTGTGTGTGTGTGTGTGTGTGTGTGTGTGTGTGTGTGTGTACACTTAGGCAATAGGAATTGGCTCACAGAATTTTGGAGGTGTAGCAATCCCATATGCCATCCTCAATATCATTTTTTATGGAGAAATACAGAAACTGGTTCTGTAATTAGTTTGGTATCTGAAGGTCTGAGATGTAAGGAAAGAGAAAAGGGGTAGAGGAAGAAGGGAGAAATGGTGGGTATCCCTTTCTGAGTCCGAATGCCCAAACCAGGAACTGTGATGTCCCAGGACAGGAGAAGAGGGATGTCCCCATTTGGAGAAATTGATGTCACTCTTCCCCTTTGTTTATTCCATTTGGAACCTTAAAAGATGGTATGAAGTCCACCTCAGTGTTCTTTCTTTTCCAGAGTACAGATTCAAACAGTAATCCCTTCCAGGAACAGCTTTAGAGATACACCCACAAGTAGTACTTCACCAGCCTCTTGGGCATCTCTTCAGCCATTCAAATTGACAAGTAAAATTAATCATCACAATCATTGAGGTTTCACTCATTTAAAAATATTATTTTTCAACTGTAAGGTATATTTAATAAGGTGATCAAAATTTTGAGGACAGGTAAGCTCATGATCCTTTATTTATCTTATTTATTTATTGGCAGAACTGGGCATTGAACTCAGGCCCTTGCACTTGCCAGGCACGCACTTATATGATCCTTGGTTTAATACTAATCAGTACATTATTAACCTCAAAATTTGTCTCAATGTACCATAGTTTCCATACTCTTAGAGAAAATACCAAGCCCAAATTAACTGGTTAACTGTGTATTATTGTCTGAGTTCATAAATTTGATATTGTATATCAGTTTAGATATGCTTACTGCTACTAAACTATATATTGGCAAATGCACTAGAAATATAATATTCACTGAAAAATAAAATTTGGCATTTTTACAACTCTTTCTCAATGATGTCATCATCATCAGATAACTACACAATAGATCAAAGGCACTAATGCAAAACAATAACTTTATTTGAATAAATCTTTAAAATTATTGATCCATGTGATTTAGAAGGTGAGTGAGATCTGCACCCCACTTCCAAGAACACACTGCTTTGTCAGTGTGTGAGCTCTTTGCTCATTTGCTCACGTTGCCAGGTAATATATGTAACATTCACTGTGGATATTGTAAATCAGTTCTACACAACTTTTGTTGAGCCTGAAGTGTGACAGCTGTGAGTTTAGGTTTCCAGAGTCAGGGACAAAGCGAAAGGCTCTGGATAATAACTTAGTGGCCCAACATGGCAGGACTAGAAATAGCTTCAGGAAAGGATGGTCACCATGTTATAGAAAGTGTCTTAACATTACTTGACTTCTACTATGTGTA
>NW_004524909.1:842069-843769 GCF_000260255.1 Octodon degus
TGCCAGGGATTGAACCCCAGCAGTGCTCTGCCTAAGCAGGCGCTTTAATCTTCTGAGCTATCAGGCTGGCCCTATGTTTTTAAAGAGAATTCAAAATAGTAACAAAAAAAATAGTAATGATATACAGAATTTCACTAAACAAAGTAATATGAATTCAATATTTCTTGTATTGCATACAGTTGTCTTCAAATCAGTTTTTCAGGTTACCACGTATATACATGCAAAATTGGAAAATGAAAGAAAAAATGAAAAAGTTATAAGAAGTTAAGAGAATAGGAAAAGGAAAAAAATGAAAAAAGGAAGACAAAAGCAAAAACCATTAACTACTCCTTTCTATAGATCAGCAGAAATCCACAGTACAATTACCCAAGCCATCCTGCATACACACACAGATGCATCTTTTTTCCCCTACTCCATCTCTTGTCCTTCTCCTCACCTCAGTAATTTCTTCCTTTTGAACAGGCTCATTCTCTTTTCACAGTATTGATGTACTATTATCTTAAGAATATGCCTTCCTGAGGGAGAGGACAGCTTCCTTAAGTGCCTTTGGCAGGAGTATTAGAGGGAGAGGTGAGGAATGAGGTTGCTTAGAGTAGTGTCTCAGTGCAGACAGATTATTGTGAACAGGGCCCCCACCATACATACAAAGTTCTTGTAAAGCTCTGAATATTAAAATAAGAGAATATCTCGCTGTTGGACTAATGTGATCAGCTGAAATACGGAGCATGCCAACTTGCTTGGGAATGACAAAAAGAATTGGGAAAAGGGAAGCCAAGGGGTTAAGTATTAAGAGTGCCTTGAAGTGTATTGAAATACTGATTACATGACTTACAGGATAAGATTAGTAATATGAAGGAATAAGAAGGTTAGATAAAGTGGCAAATTGGCAGCTATTCAGAGCTTTTTTTAAAATTCACTTTCACATGCCTCCTGTTTTGTGTGTGTGTTTTGAAGACAAAAGAAGATATTATACGTAATCTTTGCTCTCAAGGAGTTGCCATCTAAGTTTAGTGAGGGCATTTTTAGCTCTGGTCATTGCAGGTTTTTGGCAATGTGAATGATGCCTACAGACACAGTCTTTCCTGGAGGGCTTTGGATTTTGAATAATGCACACTGTGAAGAGATATGTGAGCAGGTGATGTGGATGTTTTAAATAGATGTTGGAAGAATATTTTATATCAGACAGAATATTTGCTACATATTGACAAGTAAAAAAAAACATAATACAACAAAAGCACAGAAAAACCAGTTTTATGAATGGTTAATGCATCTTTATATAAGGAGAAAAACTCAGAAAGCTATTATGTGTAGCTCATAGCAATCCTTTGGTAATATTTGCTGAAATTATAGATGAATAAGAAATGAATAAATAGACTTTAGTAATGATTTTTAATTTCCTTTCTTGAACTTTTTTGTGATTCCCTTATTGAATAATAAATATATAACACATTTTAATTTTAAAAATTAAATATAGTTTATGATCTGATTGAAAGGAGAACAGTCACAAAAAGTCTACTTAAGAAGTAACTACAGATTGGGGCTGGTGAGATGGCTCAGTGGTCTAAAGCACCTACTTAGAACATGCTTAGCAAAGCACAGGGACCAGGGTTCAATCCCCCAGCACCACATGCCAGCCAGCCCTGCCCCCTGGTGGGCTGAGCTGGCCACACACACACACACACACATACACACACAAATAA
>NW_004524909.1:843909-845572 GCF_000260255.1 Octodon degus
CCATATCCTTCATAGGACCAGCTCTCAGGACTGAGTTATAATTGCACACCTACTGTTTTTATCCTACCCTTGCCAATAAATCTAGAGATGAAAAATTTATGCTTTATTCTACTCTAGGAACCCAATTAATAATTAAATATTTTTCACACTTTACTTAAAATCAATCTTACACTATCAGCACAGGCCATAATAGTCTGTTCTGCAATTTCTCTCAAGGTAGATTTTTTTTCATAGTCATCTCTCTATTTACAGCACTCATCACAGACCAGCTATTCTGTAAAGGTCTGGTATGTTTATTTACATTTTCTTCCAGTATTGGGCCTGAATCTATTTAAGTATTTTTTATTTTTTTTGGCAGAACCAGGGATTGAACTCACACCCTTGCACTTGCCAGGCAAGTGCTTATTCTACTGAGCCATCTCCCCAGCCCCTATTTAAGTATTTTTTTTTATCTTCTAGTCTAGCTTCTTAAGCCTTTGAGAATAAATCTATGTGATATTTGCTTTTGATGGTACTTGAGTTGGTAGCCATGTTGCAAAAATAAATATTCACCTTTGAAATGTCATATCTATTCAGTCAGTGCCATATTAGACATGGTGTACAACAGAAGTAGTATAATGCTCAGTTAGTACTCTTTGGCTCTATGTATGCCAGTGTCTATACCTACGTTAACTTGTGCTCCACACGCATTTTGGCATGAGGTGTACATAAATGTGTGAGTAGATATAGCCAGAAAATTACAGCTGACAATTCAAAACACTGGTGAAAGTTCAGCAATGGAAAACAAGTGTTTGCTCATGCACAAGGTGACTTATACTTGCCTTTTGACTTCTTTGTTTGAAGCATCATTACCTCCTTGAACCTAGTAACACAACTGGTGCTATGTCTTCTGTGCTTGAATTATCTTTCTATATATTGAAGTCAATGAAAGCTACCTGACAGGTTCCCTGTTACTTTCTTCAAACTCCCTCATGGTTATTTCCACACTTCATTAACAATAAATGTGCCTCTCGTATTAAAGCACAGCAGGGTCAAGTGGGGACATGAACCCAATTCTTCAATTAGGCAAGTTCAGGAACTGTAGCTCAAATGAGGAATGCACTAATGCTATGAATTAATTCTTTCTGGCCTCTTCATTCTACAATCTACAGGAACTCATTTTTCTTTTTAATTATTTCAAAGTCATAGTAATTCTAAGACACTTTCACATTACACAGTTTAAAATACATTTTAAGAATCTATTTTTTTCTCATGGTGGAATCATAAAATTAAGCTTATCTGGAATTCTTACACAACTGCTTTTAGTAGAAACTGAAATTATGAGATACATTTGAAATGAAATTTACATGTGCTTTAATGAACAGTTTACTCAAAGCAAAAAGGAAACAAAAGATGATGAGAGGTCTGGGCTTTTAATTAAAACATTGGAAGATTCTTGCATGGTGTATACGCTTTGCTTTTCCATGATTAGTAATGTAGAAAATGAGGATTTATTGTTCAGTCAGGAGATTATTTCACAAATGTGTATGCAGTTTTCATTTTATTTATCATTGCTCTGTTGGTTAAACAACATGTAAACTAAGACAGGACTTCATAAGGTCGTAGTTTGTGAAGTCACAGAAATGTCTTAAAGACCATGGGTGATTCCTACAGGCATCCTTGT
>NW_004524909.1:846687-848087 GCF_000260255.1 Octodon degus
CCTTTCCAATGAGTAACTTGGCTTGAAGGAGCTGCTGCTTTTAAGGCTTCAACTCCTGAAAAACAGACTGCAGGCAGTGAATGACCAATGCGGGTTTCCAAAGGTCTGGCCAGAGGCCTTCAGTAGAGAAGCCTGTCAAGTCATCCCTCCTCCACTCATGCCTTAGCCTTGGCTGCAGCTTCAGATGCACTAGCTCTTGGATCTCCCTCTCTGTTCAGCCCTTCTTCACTCTCTCACAGGCATGACGGCCAAGCTTTCTCAATAATAAACTTCTTGCATGGTTTCTCCATCTGGGAAGTGATTTTCTAGGGAAAGCATTAGGTCTAAAATATGAACTAGCTGACTTTAGAATACATAGAGGTTTTGCAAGTGCATTATTCACTAATCATCATGCAAGGAGGACTTTATCAGTGATGATAGGTAGAGTTTAAACATATTACAACATGCGATAGCTGTATGTTACTGAAACTTTCACTGGTGGTGATCTGGATCAGGATACCAGTGTGTAGAAAGACACTGGTAGGTGCAGTATTTTAGCATTTGAGGTATTTAAAAGAAATATTTATTGTTAATCTGTAGACAATATTGTTATAGGGTTCTGATGTGCTAAATGTTTAGAATGGTTATTCACCAATTTAGGCTTTTTTGTAATTCACATGCTCAGCATGAAGACTCTACTTTTACCTCCTCTCTAGCACACTAATAAGAGACTAGCAACATAACCAGACGATATTTAATAGTCAGTTCCCCTTTGTTTGTGGTAAACAGAGCCTCTGAATCTGGTTATGTCTACTTCTAAAAATAGATCTATCATTTGGCTTCCAAATCACAGTACAGTTTTTTCTTTGACATCATTGCTTCTGCAGCCTTTTCACATATATTATTGTTTATTTGTTTATCTGCCTCATATTAATATTATATCATATCAAGTTCAATCAATGTTTTTCTTCTCTAAGCAATTGTTCTTAACTTGTTTGCTTATCTTATCAATCTTCATAACATTAAGTACAAGCTATTTGATGATGACTGCCAAATTTATATGCCAAATCTAGTCTTATTTCACAAACTGTAGACTTTATCTAATTATCTATTCAATATCTGTACATCTATATATGTGTCATTTCAGTATTAATCATTTCCTGAATATTTTCCTTTTCATTTCACTTTCCCCTTTAACCTGCTGCTCTAAAAGCTTCCTAATTTCAATTAGTGTCAATTCTTTTTGCTCATGATAAAATGCTTAGACATTATTATTGGATTACTGGGTTCTCTCTCTTAGCATTTATTTTCCTTATTAAACACATGAGTAAATACTTCAAAATAAATCTAGAATCTTATCATTTATTGTGTTATTTCTAGGCCACATGTGCCCTTCTTTCAGATTATTGCAATAGTTTTTA
>NW_004524909.1:854040-856479 GCF_000260255.1 Octodon degus
TTAACTTTGATATCCTTTAGGATTCCATAAACACCTCAAATGTTGAAATATTGCACCTATCAGAGCATTTCTGCACACAGGTATCCCAGCACATTTCACCAATACCCTACAAGGAAGCAATGTATTTGTTTGGTCCTTGCCTCCAACCTATGCTTTCCCATTTCTATCTATTTCATTCTTTTTCTGTTGGACTTGCTTGTGAGAATCATGTTTTTTGGAATTGCTTGACAACTGCCTTCTCTTTGGAATCAGCCACTGCAAAGCCCTTCTAGGCAATTTTTAAGTTGGATGGAGAGGAGACGCCATTATTTTTTCTGCTTCTGGGAGCAAACTCATTAGGAGAATGTCATTACTGGTTCAATTACTCATCAGCAATAGTAACTATAGTCTCTAAGGTCATTGTGGTGCCTCTAGCTGTAGACCAAGAAACTTCAGTAGAAAGAGTGTCAGCAAAAAACACTAGGAACATCACATTCTCCCTTTGCACTCTTCAACAGTTAGCAAGGCTAGGGTACTTGTGGCTCCTCTTTGATCTCATATTCTTTTGATACTTCTGTATTCAAGCTCTGGTTCAAAACCTCTTCTGTATTAATCACTTTATTTGTGCTTCTTTTCCCTACTGAATGACAATTTATGCACTCTTTTGCCTTCAGCCTACTCTAAAGATAAAAGTTGAAAGTCCTACTAAAATGTGAGTCACATTACTTCTTTGCTCAAACCCCTATAATTACCTTCACTATCAATTTTATGAGGTCATATAAGGCACTACACAATTTGATTCCTATTTGTTCATTTATCTCATCTACTACAATATTTTGATTACTTCCATCTAGACACGTGAACTCTATGGCTTTCTTTGAGTTCTTTTTTCCTATTTAATGATTATTTACTTCTTTTCTGTGATGGGAGATTATTTACTTGTGAGCCCTACTTCTTGGGATGCTATGCATAAAATTTGATGTAATATAGTGTAATGAGAACAGAGATATTTCAAATATATTAGGGATACATGAAATTTAGAAGATAATATATCTGTCACATGTATATAAGGCAATGTAATATATTTAAAAAGATGACAAAAACTTGTAAGCAAAATCATAAGAAATATTTCTTTTCAACTTTTGTAATGTAATTTTTCATGTTTTTTTTAAAAGAACACATGCATTAATTCTTACCATTACCCTTCTTATGCTCTGTTTTGAACATTAAAAATTCTATAATCCTTTTTAAGAACTAGAAGATGAATTTCAGGTCCACATATTTTGCAAAGCAGAAACATTCAAATAATTCTCAGAAGAAAGTCACAGAAACAGCAGTTAAGAATCAAATAATATCCTGCAAGAACTGTACATTTACCTTTCTTTATGAATACAAAAATAAAAAAGTAAAAGTTGATTTATATCTACTAAATTTTGGGGACAGCAACTACATGAACTACAGTGAGGTGACCAATGATATTTCAATAAAAACTACCTGAGGAAGTAACATACTGATTTTGAAAATTTACTGGCAATTTCAAAATATTTTATGTAAAACTGGAAGTTCAGTCAATTGTGTTTATTCTCTCACTAATAGGACTTGTTTTTTTTTTTTTTTTACCATTTTCTGGAAACTTTACAAAACATAAAGAAAGAAAAAAAAGAAATTTCTTTATATGTGCACATGAACACACACACACGCACACACACACACACACACACACACACTTACTGTTTATCAATAATAATACACTTCTTACTGTTTATCAATAATAATACACTTCTACTATCTTCCCTGTAGAGGATGTCATGCCAGTCACTCATTTTGTGATCTAGTCTTCTAGATTAAGGCTGTTATTTATTTAACATGTGATCTTATAAATGCAATGTTTGGGGAGGTTGTAAGTGAGCCATGGCTATTTAGTAAAAATACATGTTTAGTAGAATATTCAGAAGTATGAAATACACGTTTTGATATACAAGTTTTTAGGGTATCACCAATGACTTAGTTTTCCAGTTACTGGGACAAAATAACACCCACAATTTAAAAGAGAAGTTTTAGTTGATGCAGTTGAGGCACTGGCCAGGCTGGCGCCAAGGTACAAATGTGATGACACAGAAGTCCACTGAGCAAGGCTGTATAGCTCGTGGCAGTGGCAAGCAGAGCAGAAGAGCAGTGAAGGAGGCAGCGGTCACATAGAGCAGCTAGGGTCACAGCTCCAGGACCGCCGACACACCTGGAAGTGTGTCTAACTAATTCTATAGGAAATTCCAAAACTAATTAAGTTGCCAATTATGCATAGCCGTCACAACTAAGACCTGCTTCTGTGCAAATTACCTGATACTTCATTTTCTTTCTTTCTTTCTTTCTTTCTTTCTTTCTTTCTTTCTTTCTTTCTTTCTTTTCTTTTTTAATGTATCTAGTACAGGGTCTACAGGGTCTCACCACATAGATCAGACT
>NW_004524909.1:857595-858779 GCF_000260255.1 Octodon degus
CACTTATCCGGCCATCCCTAGAACTTCCTTGATTCAAGATAAATTGATCTTTATAAATCAGTACATTTTATTCCCCTAAGTATGTTGCTTTCAATTATTCTCCAATCTTCTTAGGCTCTTATTCCATTTCTCTTTGTGCTAGAGCCCCAGAAGGCTCAGCAGTGAGTCCTGTGAAGAATTGAGTCCTGTGAAGAATTTTATTGTACCTAGAACCTGTTTGCTTATTGTTGCCTTCGCCTGGTATCCTGTGTATCCTTTAAATGTGACTGTGCCATATTGTGATGTAGACTTGCCTACCTAATCCAACTTTCAACCTAAGGACGCTTTATTTCTTTACATACTTCTGTTTTCCTCTTCAGGACTTGCTATTTTAAAAGCAACATGAATTTATTTATTTTATTTTATTTTTTTAATATGAATTTATTTTTAATGCATTTTGGTGCATAGAAATAATAGGATATTTTTAAGAAACAGCTACAATATCCTCAAGAATTTCCAATACATAGTTATCAAGACAAATAAAATGTTCAGAAATTATTTTCATGTTTAAATAGCTACATTTCATTTGAAAATTTAGTACTATATTCAAAGTTTGTCTTTTCATTAGAGATTTTTAGAAAGATTGTACCTTTTTAGTGGTTTATCTCTGGCTCAAATTCATATACTAACTTCATTTATTCAAAAGAATAACTATGATTTTTTAAGTCCCTCATAAAGCCAGTACAAATTTAATCACTTTACCTGTGTTTATTTATGCTTAACTATAAGAGGTATGTATTTTTATTACTATTCTCATTGTATTGATAGAGAGACTACATTTGGATATACAGCCTTGAAATATAATAACAAGTTGAAAATATTTTATGTTTTTATACATGTTTTCCATCCCAGGTGTCTGTGGTTTAGCAAAGGTAATTGTTCAACAAATAGGCAGTATTACAGCGTGATCAGCAGTATGTCATATGGATATATCAAAAGGCCTAAGACATTAGCTCTGATATTGTGTTTTAAACTAGACAACCCTACTTTTATCAAAAGTTTTTTTCTCCATATATGTTGTGTCATGTAATATTGATAAATACTACTGTGGCATCTTCTCACCTTTCCAAAGGTGAAGGCAAATGTGTAGGTCATCTCAAATTCCACCATCACTTTTCATTGGTTTAAGTCATATATTTATAGAA
>NW_004524909.1:858879-863339 GCF_000260255.1 Octodon degus
TCATTTGTTTCATATTTAAAATATGACATTAATGATACATCAAAAAGTTTGTACTACACTCCAGCAAAACAGATTGAAATAAGAGATGAAATTGTTTTATTCATGTTCAAGGGCAACAAAAATATTAAGTAAGTCATGGAAGCATTTTTAAAGTCCTCATATTTCTAAAATACATGGAAGATGGTATTTTTTTCTCATTAGTATTCTGTGCAGAACTTCAGAAGACAGAGCTCCCTACACCTTTAATATTTTCTAAAGAAAGCCATGTAGACTCTGTAATAACAACCCATGTTTCAAGACAAACTGTAGCAAAAATAATCAAATATTTATTGAGCATGTTCTATGTATGAAACATTATGCTTGGAAGGCCCTCAAGATATCACAGATGCTATTTGTACCAGTCAGAGTTTCTGCACTTATATCAAAGTAAATATTCCAATACATGAAACTCTGAAAAAGTAATGGGACAGTGCAGAAAATTAATGATCTAAACATACTTGAATATATTGTGTAGTTCATACTCAGGGAACAATATAGTATCAAAATAGTTCCTCTTGTGGAAACAGAAACTCATGCTGACTATAAAGCATGAAATTATATCATTATTAATTGTGGCACAATAGTGGCATGTACTTTTGGGGAGACATAGTTGAGGACTGAGCCCCATTTTCCAAAAGGAATTCAATACATTAAAATATACCTGAAGTTTATGAGTCACTGCTATTCAACTAAACATGTATGTTCATATGATGACATCATTTAATATATTAATATGAACACAACTAGTCAAATTTCCTATAGAATCCTCAGTCATGGAGGCTACTCTTCCATAGAAATCATACATCAGTTCTTTTAGATGGGCCATCAATAGGCAAGACAGACACAAAGTCCTTATTTTGGCACCAGCAACTGAGGAGACCCATAAGTCATTCACTGGCAAGCTGAATACAACAGACATTATCTCCTCGGCAGGAGAAAGTGGTTTGTCCTTAGTGGCATAGATACACATTCTTTTTATGAGTTTGTCTTTCCTGCTGAAAAGATATTGGCAAGTAACACAATAGAGAGATCAGAGAGTATCATAATTATTGGCATGGGATACTGTAGATACATTACTGGACCAGGAGAAGCACTTTATAATGAAAGATGTATGATAATGAAGATATGATCACGGCATCACTAAAGAAGAAAAATGCTGTCGTATAGTGCATCAAGCAGAAGCTACCAGTCTAGTAGAAAACTGAACATTTTTAAAATTTTATTTTGAAGAGTAAAAAACAAAGAGCAAGATAAAGATCAGAAACAAAGGAGGAAACAGGGTGGCATGCAAAGATACATATGTTGCAGATTTTCAAAACAAGAGTAGCTGATTAAAATGGTTGATATATTATCTATTTTTATCATCAAATCTGTTGCTCAAATTAACAGACATAGTTATATAGGATTGGACATATCATTGAATATTACCACTTTCTAATGTCATATCAATTATTACTATACTATCTTTAAAATAAATTTTAAAAACATGCTAGAGAAGAAAAAAGAAACAATAATAAAAATTTAAGTTTTCTTAAAAACTGAATAATGTTTAAAGACACAAGAATGTTACTAGCTTGAGGATGATACCTTGAGCATTTGAGTCACTACTTTTGAAATTATTTGGTATATTTTGCAGTCATAGCTATTGTGAAGTGCTGTGGTTTCAATAGGTACATTTTGCATGTCTAGGAACCAATTAGGAGTAGCCCTTCATTATCACTTCCAGCTCCCTTGCAGGGGAAATATGTATTTCCATCTCGCAGTACTACATTTGATTTGGGCTCCTCATGCAAGGAGACAAGTAGTCAAAGAAGGAATTGCTACACTGCCATTATAATTGCCTCAACTATCAGGAGAAGATAAGGGTACGCTTTCATAAAGAGTCAGAGAGAATAATATATGGTTCTTAAACAATTCACTGGGCAGCAGCTGGTGCTTCCATGTTCAGTGACAGTTGTAAGTGAGAAAAGGCATTATGCATAGCCTGAAAGGCACATGAAACTAAGATTCAGAAAGTGATGAATGCAAGCTGTGAACTTGGCATTAACTAAACCTATGAGAAATGGAGCTTTCCATACTAACTCTGTATTCTTTTTGTTTTGTTTTAAATTGACTGGCTAGTTCTTTGAAGACCCAATAGTAACATAGAATAAACCTTACATAGAATGTTGTAAATGAGCAGGGAAAGGGATACAACAGCACAAATGCTTTTTGTTCTTTATCTACTATATTCTTCAGACTTTAGATTCCAAGTCCAACTGTGAGGATTTGCATTTTACTTGCCTGAGGATTTTCACTGAAGCCAAAGAACGTTGTTCTGATTGCATACATGGCAGGCTAGATGTGCCAGGGAATTGACACACTGAGCAGCAGCACTTAAGCAAAGGCCTGGAGAAGTTGGTATACAAATACCAGCTTTGTCATCTCAAGGGTAGAGTAACTCTGAGCATACATTCTGTATCTTCTTCCAAAGTTTCCCCTTGAGATTTTGCTCCAGTTGCCCACAGTGATGATGTTTGACTCTGTGCTCTGTATTTGTTGCTGTTTCTTGTGTCATTTTGTACTCCCAGATCAATGTTTCTGGAATAATCTTCCAAGTAAACTGCTTGTATTCAAATTCATATTTCAGGATTTTTCTGTGAGTACTCAAAACCATATGTTGGGAGGGGTTGGTAGAGAGAACCTCACCTTTTATGTCCATTCAGTGTGCAACTGTGTATAAGCTTGTGTTAGTCCTTGTTTGGCAATAGATAATGAAGTATCTCAGGAAGTTTTAATCAGGAAGGTTTTCTCCTTTACACACACACACACACACACACACACACACACACACACACACACATTTCTGCAAGTAGTAGATTTTAGGAGAGTCACAGTCACAACAAGAGAGAGATATTTGTTTTTAAGGCAATCCCATGACACCTGCCTCTGGGTAAGTGCAGAGTATGGTGTTTTTGCCTCCTCCTCCTCCTTGTCAAAGATTGCTGCTGCAGTATAAGAATCAGTGACCCTTATTCAGAAAGAAGAAATTAAAGGAAGTACATTAGTGAAAAGTAAGGATTTTCTTTTCCGTTGTCTTTATTTTTTATATTTATTTATTGATTGATTGATTGATTGTATTTTAGGGAAGAGTCTACAGGGTTCCGGGTCTCACTACTAGCTCACTCATAGTGATCCTCCTGTTTACAGCCTCCCAAGTGCTGGGATTATAGGTGAATGTCACCACGCCCAGTCTCAAATGCTATCTCAGCATGCCCCAGAAGCCGACCAGCATGGCAGTCCAGGGGATCGAACCCCCAGGCCCTGAGCTTGCTTGCAGGTACTTTAATCCACTGAGCTAGTTGGTCAGCCCTCCACTGTCTTTCTTTAATTAGGTAAGAAAATAAAATTCCTAGAAAAATTTTAGGCAGAATCTCTTTTATTTCAAAATGGTAGAACCAATGACAATTGGTTACAGTGCTTAGCTCAATTTACTTGAGATATATGGATATTTGACTAATAACAGAACAAAACTACTTTACAAAGAAAAGAGAATGGCTTTCTTTCTTTCTTTGTTTCTTTCTTTGTTTAGCAGAACCAGGAATTGAAGTCAGGCCATTGTGCTTGCCAGGCAAGTGCTTATTCTACTGAGCTATCTCCCCAGTCCCAGAGAATGGCTTTAGAGCAGGCAAAAACCAAAGCAAAACACAATTTCTGTCCTAACAAGAAATGGAGATGATGAGTAACGATTTGGATATATGAATTTGGAGATCAAAGGAGTTCTTATCAATAAAAATTTAGAATTTTAGTCAAGAAAATGCAGATATGATTTAAAGCAAAGATATTGAATGCAATCTCCTCCGGGATAAATATAGTTGAGAGGGATAAGAAATTAAAAAAAATAAGCACAATGTTACTGCCAAACTTGGAGGAAAAAGTGGAGGAAAATGAGTAACAGTAAAGCAGGAAACAAGCCAAGAAATTTGGTCATGCTAGTCATCCAGAGAAGAAAGTCTTTCCAGGGGAAGAAGTAATCTCTATGTAGTTCAAATGTAAAGTAAGGTGAGAAGTCACTGAGCAGCAATTCATTGATGACTTAGGCAAAAGTTTCAGTGGGTTATGAACATTGTTATTACAGAAATTGATAAAAGAAAGGAAAAGAGAGTGAAGGAAAGCAAAACAAAACAAAACACTTGTTTTAAGAGTGTTGGGCCAGCCAAATAGCTAGGCAGATTAAAGAGCCTGCTTAGGCAGATGCAGAGACCAGGGTTCAATCCCCGATGTGTCATGCCGACCCTGCCCTCAGGGCGTGCTGAGACAGCGATTGAGACTGCATGGTGGCGCGCACCTGTAATCCCAATACTTGGGAAGCTGAAAACAGGAGGATCACTATGAGTCCAAACTGTGTAGTGAGATCCCGTAGACCCCGTACTAAATACAAA
>NW_004524909.1:864624-866414 GCF_000260255.1 Octodon degus
CACTGTATCCTGCTCCTACTAACCCCAGTGCTAGGTACTGTACGACAAGGGAGTGCTCCTATATCCAAGAGCTCACTCATATTACTCGTATGTACCTTATTTGGCCTATATTAACTACACCCTGTATTTTCAGCTTCCTCTTTAACTCTATATCCAAGTGCAGCCCTTTGTGAGACCTTGCTTGGCATTCATCTCTGGCTTGGAGTTGTAAGTAACACAGACTTATGTCTTTCATATATGTGACTATTCCACTATCAAAATATTTTAAATATTATAAAATGCCAAGTTAGTAGTTTAGCAAGAGAGTATACTAATAGAGAGGGACATGGCGGAAGACTGTGTAATGAAGTCCATAACTGAGCTGAAATGTGAACATTAAAGTATGAAAGGAAAGTGAAGGTGTAATGTCAGGGCAGGGCTAGCAGGTTCACATGGAGCCAGAACTCACTGCATTGCAAATGGTGCAGTGTTTTGTACTGATAACAAAATTGGTTAGCTAAAATAAATGAGCAGAAATAGTTATTAAAAGTCAAAAAGTAAAGGAAAAATGAACCCAGAGTACTGCTTTGATGACTTATGTAGACATTGAATTCATGAAATAGTTACAAAAACTAACAGATCAATAGAGGATAGAAATTAGGTTAAGCTTGAAGTAGAGTCTTCGGGTCATGAAGAAGAACTGGAAAGTCAATAAATGCCTGTGATGAAGAAGAACAGAAGTTGGTCCCTGTGTATCAGAACACTGAGATGTGCCAGGGAGACCAAAGAGTGGTGGGAAGTGGACACAACCGAGGCCGAATCTTTGCCCTCTGAAATGTGAGGTTTGAGGGAAAAAATAAACAGATGTGAGATGATTATAGGAAAATGAGAATTTGCATTTGTGGGAAGAAGGAATCTCTGTGCATAGTTTCAATTAATGAAGACATACTCCAAACCATTATGGTGGGTTTTATTATTCTAATTATATCAATCATGCCTGATGCAATAAAATTTTATTATCCATTATGTTGATTTTATCACATTTCAAGCTTAACATCAAACTATATTGTCATTGCTTTATTTAAAAGATGTTTCCTTGTGTCTTTTTTTTTTTTAAGGTGGTAAACACCTCCACCAACCCAACCAGTGTTATTTGTCTGTTAGTTGCTCCAGTGTTAGGTCTTATTCCAATTCTCATTGCTTCTGGCTTTTGGAAACAGATGGTCACTGTGATGCATACTATAAAGAATCAATCCTCATATGACAGACTGTTCTGCTTCTGTATTTTCTGCTTGCTTATCCCATATAAGCCATAGACTATCAGAGATCAAACCTAATATATGGAAATGATATAATCAGTGCCATTCAACATAAATAAATCTGTCTCCAAACTCTGGTTGTCTTTTGATATTTCTGTTATTTTGTAGCAATCAAATCATATTTTCTGTAGAAAAAATAACTTTTGTCTTAGTTTTAATAGATGTCATTTATCTGTGTTTCTGAATCCTGAATTTTTTAATATTTATATAAACTTATCTAATGAGATTTCATAATCATTAAAAATACTCTGATTAGTTCATCTAGATTAAGCATAATCTGAATAGAAAGCTGTTTCCCTAACCATTCATACCTCATAAAGTTTATAATAATATTTTGTTCTCATTGTTATACAAAGATTCCCATTTTTAGAGCTCAAAATTCCAAAGATTTGGGGATCGAACCAAAATTTTTATTCTCTCTCAGAATAGTTTCAGAAGGGTTCTATTAAAGGAACCCTATCCCCTACTTCATTTTATGAGTAGAAATATATA
>NW_004524909.1:867014-868815 GCF_000260255.1 Octodon degus
GAGGTGATCTGGTCTGCTGAGCTATTAGGCTATAAAAAAATCATCTCTTTAGAAATGGATCTATATTTCATTTGTTCAGATATTTGGAAACTGACAATTCTTGGTAAATCTGTCAACTAGTGAGAATAATATTTGCTTTCTGGGATAGCATATGCTCTGGGGAATCTAATACAGTTCCAGGGATAGACAACAGATTCTACTTTGGTAGGGTTATACAAATGTAACTTCTAAATATAGCAGGCAGGGTGCAACAGAATAGCCATGTACAATTTGTGTTTACAATTTGGGACATGAGGATAGGTTGACTAAACTACAATTTTGTTTCTATTAGTTTGCTTGAAGTGCAGAAAATAAAGTTCTGCTTCCTCTTTTTGTGAGACTGTCCTAGGAGACTGAATAAATGCTGTTGTTAAATATTTCTAGTAATAACTAAAAATACCCATTTCACAGTCAGAGAATATTACATCTTAGATAATCTGGTGATTCTTTTATTATTTTTCATATTAATTTTATTGAGAAAGAAGTAGCAATGATACAGTGTCAAAACAGGTTAGTAGGACAGTTACAATTCATTGCATGTTGTTGTTTTTTAGTAGTTATTCAGAGTACAGGATGCAAACATGATATCTTTTTTTTTCCATAATTGGTCTTCTGAATACGGGCTGCTTGTCATGACTTGCTAGTTGCTGCTGTGCTGTCTCTTGGATAGATGATTTTTCAAAAAGAAGGGGTGGTGAATGAAGGCAAGAGACAGGAAAAGGAATATTGTGGGACTGTCCTGCTTCAAGGTTGTATATGGTTAGATTTTTTGGACTTATGTGTAAACATAAGAAGTATATAAATCTTTATGCCTATTTTAAAAAATATATTCTAATTTTTAAATGTTTTTTGTATCATATTCTGTAGGGACTTAAAGTTCAACATATCAATACTTGATGAAAAATACCTGTTCCATGTTATGCCTAAGATGTTTTATATTCAGACAGATAGTGAGGTTAAGCTTAACAGCCTAGGCTGTAAGGTAATAACAATAAGTTTGTCTTCTGGATGGTTAACAATCTATGTTTGCAGACCAAAATTAGAGAAAAAGGAGGGCTGCAAGGAAAGCCAACATTTTGGCCCAAGCCATCAAAGGTCAATTAAGACTCAGGACATATGAGAATCTGGTGATTCTTGAAGAACAAGAGATTGGAATCAATATTTCTTCTTTGGAAAATTACTATCATGGGTAATTAAATGCTAGTGATTGAGACATTTTCCGTGAAATATCTGTAACTTGAACCAAACAATGCATGACTCTACTAGGGTGAATCTGAAAAGACATTCTGGTCTTTCTCTCATTGACAAATCCTGCTACTTAGAAACATCTTCTGTGAAGCTCGAAAGTTTGACAGAGTTGTGACAATTGGTTATGTATTCTTATGAATGCAGGGAATGAATGGAAAAAGGATCTTAAATCCTCCTAAAAACCTTTGAGGGGGAATGAGTGAGACGACCGAGGGCTGCGGGATCGTGAACAGACAGAGCGCAGGCCCGAGGAGTGAGTGAGATGACCGGGGGCACCGGGATCCTCAACAGACTGGGCGAGTGAGTGAGATTACCAAGGGCCGAGGGATCCTGAATAGACACAGAGCGCAGGCCTAGTGAGTGAGTGAGACGACCTGCAGTCCTCCAGATCCTGAATAGACCCAGAGCGCAGGCCCAGCATGGAACCCTTCAGCAGAACTCCCTGCAAAGAGGCTAGAGGCAAGACCCATCCAGCTGATTCAGGAGCAGAACATCTTGCCAGAGAGACACAAAG
>NW_004524909.1:897594-900929 GCF_000260255.1 Octodon degus
ATGGTCTGATTATAGCAGTGAATTAAGGCATTATGAAAAAAGCATTCTCTGCACTACATAACAAACCAAAGAGCTGACAACTTTCCAGGAGATTTGCATGTCACATCTAGACTCTGGCTCAATTATCAGAACATTGCTTTGTGAACAGGAAAACCAGGATAAATCTCAAGTGTCTTTCATGACTCATAAAATAAACAAAGAAAAGAATGACCTCACCCCCAACCCCCAAAATGGTGGAAATGTGTATCTTGCAGCAGGCCTATTTAAAGATCAGGACACTCTTGATTTCTAGTTTCACTATTATTTAGAGAGCATTGAGTAAACACTGGAAGCCTCACTTTCTCATCCTTCTCCATTCATTCTAAGCCACATACCTTTGGACTTCTTTGTTAGCAGTCATTTTTGCTAATAGTTTTAAAAATAATTTTATTTGTACATACTGGCAGTGGATGAAGTTCACATTCATCTTGGGATCTATCTATCATCTATCTATCTATCTATCTATCTATCTATCTATCTATATAGACTTTTTTATACAGTGACTTCGAATTTGCTTTTTTGAGTGGAATCACATTTAGCTGTTTCTATTCAGAATCATTCTTGACTTAAATTGGATGCAAGAATTCCAAAATTTTCTCAGCCTTGTACTTAGAGACAACCAATGAATTAAGTACACATAAAGAAAAAAAATCCATTATTTTGAAACCTACGTTCAACACATCCATTCTTCAAAAGTATACCTATTGTAAAGTCAAGAAATAATTTGAAGGGCTGGTGAGATAGCTCAGTGGACTTAGAGCCGGCTTAGGCAGGCACAGCGGCTGGGTTCGATCCCTGGCACCACATGCCATGCTGGCCCCACCCCTAGGAGCACTGAGCTAACCACCAAGTCTGACCACGGTGGCCCATGCCTGTAATCCCTGCACTGCGGAGGCTGAAAACAGGAGGATCACTACCAGTTTGAGCTGTATAGAGAGACCTTAAACAAATTAATGCAAATAAAAGAAGCAATTTGATGATGGGCACGGGCTACGTAATATTTTCTTTCAAGGAAAGACTGCTGCACAATGCCGGTGATCCCCTCAATCACATTGCCTCCTCACTTTGTGGCTGTATTGTCTTGTGTAGGTGCACTCGGG
Source organism: Octodon degus (assembly GCF_000260255.1). Taxonomy (NCBI): domain Eukaryota; kingdom Metazoa; phylum Chordata; class Mammalia; order Rodentia; family Octodontidae; genus Octodon; species Octodon degus. The sequence continues at coordinate 898,734 of NW_004524909.1, forward strand.
GAGGTGTGCACAACTGATAAAACTGATGATGCAGTTGGGCGAATGTGGCCCAATTCCGAAGTGATGCATGACTCTACTTAGACATCGTGGCACATATGTGTAAAAGGGCTTCTTTGGTGTGATTTGAGGGAGGTAGCAGAAGACATGGTGAGCCGAGACTCTCAAATAGACCTGTAAATACTTATGTGATAATTCTAAGGTTAGAGTTTAGTTCTTCATAAGTTCGATTATCCCTCATTCTTTGAATCTTTTAAGTGACAACTTATAAAATCATTTCCTTGTTTGCACAAAAATTCTACTGCAATAAGCATTATATGTTTTCTCTCATGTGGAATCTAGGGAAAAAAGACAACAGGAAAATGGAAGGGAGACTCTCAGAGAAGAGGAAAGGGACAAGGGAGAGATGACAGGGGATTCTGAGGGATATAAATGTAGATATGCTTAACTATGTTATATGCACATGTAACAATGCCACAGTGGAATCCATGACTGGATTGTGCAGTGGAAAGAGCACTAATAATAATTTTTAAGAATCCTTTTCTATAATAAATCTATCAGGTTAGGTAGCCAAAGCATTTCTCCTTCAATCTTAGTCGGAAATAGAAGACTGAAATATTATCTAAGTCAATTATGGATGTCTTGAGTGATTTTTTTCTTTTTCTTTTTTAAAGCAAACAAAATATTGATAGAAAAGAATAGCACTAAAGATGATACAAAATTTCACTAAACAAAGTAATAGGAGTTTAACAATGGTTGCTGTCTTAAATGATGCTATCTTCAAATTGTTGCTCAGGCTACCAGATACAAATGTGCAAGATTCGTAAATTTTAAATGCCTCGATCCTCAATATTTTAGAAGAAAAAGATAGACAAAAATAAATAAATAAATAAATATGCGTAGATCAATGTGAATCAAAAAGTGATATTAATGTAGTTATTCTGACAATCTCCTAAAGTTATCATAAATTACAAGTCTGCACTTTACTGAAGAGTCTAGGTTTAGTGAAAAAAGCATGAAAGTGTCAAAGAACTGATTGCTTCACATAGCAAACTCTTTATTACTAAGGGATTTTATAATTTTTTTAGTACAATAAGAAGATGCAACAAATATTTATTATCAAAGATTTAAAAGGTAGCTTATTTTTCATAGATAAAAATCATGCTGAGCATGTGAGCATGACCAATGAGCAATATTCTGCTCAAAAACATGATTAGTGACTAATCAATCTCTGGTGCCATTGGGCACTGTCTAATCTCAGGAAATGGGCACAGTGGAGAGATACCCTCACCCCATTACTCTTCTTGTGATTTGTATGATGGTGTCTTCTGTTTTGCCTGTAGGACACATGAATGATGGGAACATTTGCTATTTGGAGTAATTTTAAATCTGATTTTACAGACTGAACTGTAGTGTACATTGTTGAAATGTCATAACTTCTTCATGGAATGAAAAACATCAACAAATAAGAATCAAATCTCTGTTACAGCTAAATACACTATATAATGCCTAGCAGATGTCAGGACAGACAAGGAACAAGGATATCTGCCCAGCAGTCCATTAAAGGTTCAATGATTCCATTGTGAAACTCTCTTAATTTCTCCCCATTACAGAATATTTAACTTTTGATTTTAAAATAAAATCATTCAGACTCTTATCATTAATTATATTAATTATGGCTGTTAATAGATATCTCTTATTAGGTTTAAAGAGTTTATTTTTATTCCTGATTTTCTGAGCTGTCCAGAATTGAATGCTTGATACATTTTTTCATTTACTGAGATGACTGTATGAAGATTTTTATCTGTTAAAATATTTAAACACGTTGCTCCATTGCTTTTAAACCTCCACAATTTCTGAGTAAAACAAAAAATAAACTCTCACTATCACCCATGTTCTTATGGATGCAATAGAACTTTTTGATTACTTTTAAGATTTTCTTTTTATTCCAGGTTTTAAAAATTTATTTGTAATGTGTTTGGGAATACTTTTCTTTCTGTTCCTTTTGCTTACCTTTTGTTGAACTTACCATATTTGTAGATTTAGTTTTCATCAAACTTGGAAAAAATTTACTGTTATTTCTTTTAGGTTTCTAAGTTTCTGCTTGTTTCCAAGTAGTACATCTTATGCTACATGAATGTTTTCCATAGCACAACTCCGTTTATTTTTCACTCATTTTATATGTTTTTAATTTTAAAT
>NW_004524909.1:901222-901928 GCF_000260255.1 Octodon degus
GTCATGAAATGTACTTGTCTTTCTTTGAAATAATGACTCTCCTTGAAGTGTAGTTTTAAATTGTATTAGTCAGGACCAGAACAATACCTTATTTAGTCTCTGGAAGCAATAAATTCCTATAGAAGTAATCACTTTCCAAACTACTGTCTCTTCTGATTTGTAGGACATTGTGTTTATTTTCTGTTGCTATAATAAAATATCTGAGGCTAGTGCTTTATAAAGAGAAGGTTTACTTAGTTAATAGTTATGGGAGTCTGAGACCGGATTAAAAATAAAGAATAGAAGTTTGCATATTTTACAGTTTTGGATCATCAAAGTTTAAATCATGGCTTCTGCCGAAGTCTTCCCTGGCTGGGTACAAACATTAGAAACTTGTAAAATAATCAAAAGCATGAGCAGATTTATTTATTTATTTAAATCGATTTTGTCTTTCTGGTACAGGGGATTGAACCTAGGGCCTTTGTACTAGGCTACATCCACTGCCCTCTTTAACTTTTAAAATTTTGAGATAGGGTCTCACTATGATTCCTAGTTGCTCAGTTAGGCTGAAAACTGTTTCTCCTACCTCATCCTACCAGAGTGCTGATATTACAGTTGTGTGTCTCCGTGTTCAGCTTAGTGGTCTTGGTATATAGCAGTCTACTTTCAGAAGAAGTGAATCACTCAGTGAGACCAGAGTCGCTCCCAAGGTTGATGCCTCTATGTG
>NW_004524909.1:904787-905568 GCF_000260255.1 Octodon degus
CACTGTGGGTCTATTCAGGATCCTGCAGCCCTCGGTCATCTCACTCACTCCACCAGTGAGATTTTTAATTTGAATATTTATTTATGTTTGTTGTATAAACTGGAGGAAGAAAATAATTTCATTGTTGGTGCACAAAGCAAATTAGACATAATAGTACATAAAAGGCAAACTATAATCACACTCTTGAAAATTAATGCTTTTTACAGGATATGAAGCCATTAGGGGTGATAAGCCTGTCATAACATTTTTAACCTAGTCTGGTTATGCTCCACCAACATATGTACTCTGTTGATGACATTTTGGGAGGTTGGTACCAATAATTAAATTAATTGCACTGTAGAATACTTAGTTACTTAACATGGTATGAAACCAACTCTTTCCTTCCACTTAAAATGTTCTATTACTATTCTCTTTCCTAATGCTAGAATATTTTTAACAAAATAGTTTCATGACAAAATTCATTTTCCACTGTGCTGAAGTGACCTCTGTGAAAGCTACCCAGTGTTCACAGAAGTAGGGGCACAAAGTGCTGTGGAGCTCGTCATCATGATTTTTTTTCTAGCAAAGGCTTAAAGTATCCGTGTAATGTGATTATTAGATTTGCAAGTAAATGGATGCTCATGTAATTGTGTTAGGAAGTACAAAGTGGATTTTTTTTCTTTAGAATTTCAAGTGAGGTTGTATATACTCTAATCCTAAAAGGGGTTACCATTGTATAGTGGGGAAGTAAATAAGGACTGTGATATTCAGGTGCAGTCTCAATCTTACATGTGGATGTTCC
>NW_004524909.1:914233-938903 GCF_000260255.1 Octodon degus
TCTTCCTCTTCCTCCTCCTCTTCTTCTTTGAGTGTTTTCTTCCCTGATCTTAGGTAGTTTCCATATTTCTTATATACTGAGCATATTGAAAGCATGATGTATATCTGTTCTCTTCAGAGCTCTTTTGTACGCTATTCTTTTTTCTAGTCCTCTACAATTGTAACCTCTAGCAATCTTTCTTCCTTTGTACTCCCAACACCATCTCTTTTATTCCCGGAAATAGCTGGGCTTTTCCAGGATCCTTCTGTCTGAACTGTCCTGTGGATATTCTTCCTGTTCAATTGTCTGGCAGTCATTAGTTTTATTTCACTTTATTCATTTATTTTTTTTCTATTGCTTATAGTCCAACATTGTTTCATGCAATGTAACAAATGTTTCATGCATTTTTGTCCATTTTATTTGCTATTTTAATGTTGATGGTAACTTCAATCCCTGTTACTATATATACTTAGATAAAAGTTGAAGTATACCATTTCAATATTATTATTATTATTATTATTATTATTATTATTATTTTGGCAGAACCAGGGATTGAATTCAGGCGCTTGTGCTTGCCAGGGAAGTGCTTATTCCTCTGAGCCATCTCTTAATTTTATAGAAATAAAACAAAATTCATCTTGTACTCTGAATAACTGCTATGAAGAACAATAATATGCAATATTTTAACTATTGTAACTGTCCTATGAACCTGTTTTAAAACTGTCTCATTGCTATTTCTTTCTCACTAAAATTAAAAAAAATGAAAAAAAGAAAAAGAAAGAAAGAAAATGAAGGGCCCAGGGAGATAGCTCAGTAGAATAAGCACTTGCTTGGCAAGCACAGGGTCCTGGGTTCAATCCCCAGTACCTCAAAAAACAGCAACAAAAAATGCAGCATGTGTTATAATTATATTTAAATTATTTTTATGAGTAAGTGATATTTCATAAGATATGATCATATATAGGAAAACATCAAACAAAACTTGTTAGACTATTGTAAATAGGTTATATATCAAAGCAAAGGTTCACACTTTCATTATTAAATGCATAGGGCTAGCAATGGCTCTATAATTACATTCAAGAGACACAAATTATTGTTAACTCTGACTGTTTCATTTTCTCTCGTCTACTCAGTCGTCCTTGGTGACTGAGGTGTCTCTGTACTTGTTTCAAATGTGGATAAGCAGGGTGCTCTGAAATAACAGCAGCAGCTGCACTTGGAGAGGCATACCTTCTCCCATTAATCCCTGCAAGGAGTTGACCTATTCATAAATCCTCATTGCATGCTGCCTGTTTGCTGAGATGCAAAGCCTTTAAATTATGAATAATAAAAGCATTTGGTTTCTGTGGATGGAAAATCAACACTATTTCATCAGAAAAGAACTTTTTTTTTTCTTTAAATCACCATGAACACGCTGAAAATCAAATGAAGGCAAAAGTATTATGTTGTTCTGAGTGTTCATATTCCATTTTTTTTTCAAGCTTCATACACAAATCGGTTGTTTCTGGAAGGAGACCATTCTTGTAACTTGCTAATTTTGTCCTCTTGAATTATAAATTTAAAATATTTGTTTACTCTTCAGTAAGCAGTCCTTGTGAAACTTAAATCTTAATGTTCTCTTTTTTGTTCAAGAAAATATATCCTAAAAATTTAGTTTTCACTGAAAACAAACAAGCCACCAATGTAAGCTATCAACATAAATAAGTATATTCTTCCTACCTCTGACGCTCAACTCAGTTTGCTGGTCCTGGTTATTTACAGAAAACATATTTCTCAGCCAAATGTTGTTTTTATAGTTTTCTAATGACAATACTATTAATTTGATATACCAGGTACAGCTGTTCTAAATATCCACTTTCTGTGCTCTAAATTAATGAAGTAAAAATCACAATTATTTTGCCCTGGAGGAAACTATATTACCTACCTCACTTGCGTTATTGATGTGGAAACCTGAAAAGGAGAAAGGTACAGCTACGTCTGGCTGGTACTTCAGGCCTCTGAGTGGTAGGGTCTTTTTGCGAATTTCTACAGTACAGCCTGGTCTTTAACTCTCTTAACGTGAGCTAGAATGTCAAGCCCTGTAGAAACCTTAATAAAGTAGGACTACTAGTCACATGTTTAAAGTTGCCCAACTCTGTACAATTAATTTATACTGAAAAATACTCCTAAGTACTAAAAGTTCTTCTGGGAAATATGCAGTGTGGATCTACTAGAAACATCAGACAATTAATTAATTGAGGCACTTGGAGTCTGGCTCCATTATTAAGCCTAATGAGCAGTGTAATCCCAACAATTATTTAATTGCTTGTAATTTTGTCTGTTTTTCAGGAAAATATAGGGATTGTACCACATAGTTAGAAGGTTAACTTAAAAGGTTACTTATTTAGTTAAGAGGAGGGGAAGGAAATTGTCTATATTCAACATTAGTCAGAGAGATCCACTATGAGATAGGGAAGGTAATATAAAAGGCCATTCGAGCATACCTCCAGAGGGTCAGTCTAATAATTCTGAACTCTTTACTGTAGTACTGTAGTCTCCATGAGTCATTCTGCTTAAGATGTAGTGCACATAGATAAACTGTTCAATAGCTTTCCTCTTGAGATATTTGCTTTTACAGAGTTGATTTTGACTTTCTCATTGACTTTGCTAAGTAGCAGATTCACTTAAAATATTGATATAAAACCTTTACTCAAAATTCAGGGATTTTAAATGCTTAAGTTATGATAAATTATGAAGAACTTTATAGATACCTCTAATGATAGACAATACATTTTTAATTAAAGAGGGATGGAAATATAATGAAGTAATTACTTACTAATTGCAGTTTTATCACTTATATGTCACTACCTACCTTCTTTTACCTGAAATGACTGCTTTGATATGCACTTTATAGGTATTTATTTATAACAAGGAGATGGGAGACGGCTAGCAGTGAATGCATCAAATACAGCAAAATAATATAAATGTGTAAATGACAGAAGAAAAAAATCAAGAGTAATCAGAAAGTAAGGTACACAAATAACTATTGTGTAAATCTATAATTAAAAATCTAGGATATGCAAGTTTAGTCACATCAGTGGGTTATGGAAGTTTCTGGGAAGTTTCATGGTACTTGAGCTCTATCAAATGGAAATGTTCATTATCCAGGAGAAACAATTTGATTTGAAATCACAGGCAAGAAGTAAGAAGAGAGTCCTATAAAGTCAGAATAATTTGTTTAAAATTATCATATCATTTGCATATTATTCAGGCAACTCTTGGAAGTTTAATTTTACACTTAATGCCTGATAGCCTCATTTATTATGTGATAATGAAAATAATATCTACCTTACAAGCTTGTTTTGATGCTTCGATGAAATAAGTAATTCAAATAACTAGTGCAGTCTTTGAGAAATATATGACTTAATTAGAAGTTAGCTGCTTTCATTATTTGTAAAGAGAAAATTTGAAATGATCTAAGAACCCTTATTTTGTATTTTCTGAAAAGTTAAGAGTCTATTGATGTTCATGCTGGTATTAGAGACACTTGATATACTTCCTGTGCACACCTGAATTGTTGGGGCTAAAGGCACTGAGTTGGACAAGCTTTAATTCATCTCTCTCTGTAATAGATTCTCACAACATACAACAGAGGAATCAATGATGACTTTAATCCATAAATCTCTATGCATACTCTTGCTTCAGTCATGATTTAGCATTATAATAATATACACATAAACTGATGCATAGTCTAATAGATGTTAAAGGGGTATGTGACATTGGTCTGAATATGTTCTAATATCATAAAATGCCCTAGAAAGCACTATAAATAGATAGAAGTTGTATGCTCCAACTTACTATAACTCTGGGAGCATTATGTGCATTCAACTCTTAGTATACACAAGATAAGCTGTTGGCTCACAGGCAAGTTCTGAGCTCTTCAGACTTGTTTCTTCCTTGATCAACAGCCAACACAGTTAATAGCTTAATAGGTTATTTTAACAGTTAGAAATAAAATATAAATTTATATGATAACTAGGAGATATTCAAATGTTCTTTTATAAATATTTGGTAAAAAAATTAGGCTATCTTTTATTTGTAGTATTTTATTTATTTATTTTTTTGCAGAACTGGGGATTGAACTCAGGCCCTTGCACTTGCCAGACAAGTGCTTATTCTACTGAGCTATCTCCCCAGTCCCTGTAGTATTTTAAATCTGGTAAAAGTCAGTCTCTGAAAGAAATTGGTATTGTATTTGAGAATCTGGTTGTTAGAGTGGAGAGGTCAACCACTTTTGGCATATTACCAAATTTCATGAACATAAATACACATAAACTTATTAGCTTTCTATTACTGAGAAAAAATACCTACACCCACCAGTGAAAGGAGAATAAGGTTAAGGCGACACATGGTTTGAGGGGATTTAGTTCAACCTTGGATTGATTGGAAGGCAGAAACATTATGGAAGAAGGGTATGGCATTTAAAAAGCTGATTGGTTCAGACTGGTTTGGAGACACAGAAGAGCCCCAGAATGAGGATCCATGGACTGCATGTATTACTCTAAATCACACATCTATGATTCAAACAGAAACACCTAGAAGAGAGCTTTACTATTCCCCTTGGGTCCCCAAATCAATTAAATAGACACATTAAGCTTAATTACCACACATACACATTTATATTTATTTATTCATTCATTAACAGGTACTATAATTAATGATGGCAGTACACTGTATGGATTAACTACAATGGAGTAGATAGCAAATTGTTTCCTAGACCCATGAGGTACTTCTAAGGCACTATCTGTCTGTAACAACGTCTGTGTCCCTATGAACCATAGCCTTGCTTGCTAGAGTTAATGAATCAGTGCAGAGTGAGAAAAGAGATGAGAAAAAATTCAATATGCAAAATTTTGAAGATATTTTATAACTTAAGAGATTTTAACAAGAAAGACCTTTTTGCAAGCAGCCTCATTTGACTGACTCTATAAGGGTAGTAAGGCAAAACTTATTGCATATTTTCCATGTGGCCAGTTCTTATCTATGGGTTTATTTAATAATCACAATAATCCTATGAGGAGACACTATCTTTATATCTGTTTCACTTTTGAGGAATCTAAGAGACAGAGCTTAATTAAGTTTTCCAAAGTTGCAGAGTACAAGCTATCATATTCGAGATCTGGACTGAATTTTAATAAGTATAATAAAATATTGATGGAGATCTTAAAATATTTGAGTTGATAGGGTATTTTCATGTTTCAAAGTTCGGAAAGTTCAGTATGTGTAAAATTAAAAAAAATCTTATTCTTTTGGTCACATTGCTAATGCTTATCAGAGAATAAGAATGAGAATAAGAATATGGATGCTTTCCAGGAACAGCAAATATTTCTAATCATTTTTAAAACAAACATATAGTACAAATAGCTTTGTATTTTTTGGTGAGAATGTAAGGAGTATTTAATATGTCATGAAAATTATTTCTCAGCTATGCACAAACAGATTCTGTTGTTTTCCTACAGAAATGGATGGCACAATTTCATAAGGCCCGTGTCCCTAGAGTTTTAGATTGCACTGAATTTATTGCATTTATAACTTCTGTGGAATAACATTGTACATGTGTCATTTGTTATCTGTTTCCTCAGTATAGTTTTTTAAATAACAGCTTCATTGTGAAATAAAAGTGATAAAATAAGGTACATATAATTAAATTACAATCTGATAGATTGTGACATATGCATAAGAGACCATCATCATGATAAGCATAATGAGTATGTTCTCCAACCTGAAATGTTTTCATAGTTCCTTTTATGAGCCTTTCCACTCTATCCTTCCTCTTCCAGCACTCCCCTTCACTCAGGCCATGGCTGGTGTGGGGTTTTTTTTTGGTCTCTACAGATTATTTTTCATTTGTTTTAATTTAATTTAATTTAATTTTTTTTTCACCAGCTGTTTTAATTTTATATAACACAGCCTGTACTCTTTTTTTGACCTAGTTTCTATTACTCAAAATAATTATTTTGAGACTGATTTATGTTGTTTTATTCATCAATACCACTGCATTTTGTTTGTTTGTTTGTTTGTTTGTTTGTTTATCTATTTTTGTGGTACCAGGGATCAAACTCAGGACTCTGTGTTTGCCAGGCAAGCACTTATTCTACTGAGCTATGTCCCCGGAAACTATTACTGCATTTTAGTTGATTGACCTTCTGCATTTTTCTATTTGTTTCATTCTGTTTTGATTCTAAGCAATTATTTTTTCTATTTATTTTAGGTTTAATTGTTTTGTATTTTCCTAGATTTTTTCAGGTGAGAACTCAATCTGCTAATTTTAAAACTTTCTCCTTGTCTGATCAAGGGGAGTTAGTGGAATACTTTCTCCTCTAAATATGCTTGGTATCATCCCACAAATTTTTATATTGTGTCAGTAATTTTACTCAATTTAAAATTATTGTGAGTAGCATAGTAAAACTGATGATACCCCGCAATAAGTAAAAAGCTACCATTATTATACAGAAACAGGAAAATATAAAGTTAGGATTATTAAAATTCACTCAACTTAAATTAACTCAGACCTGATATAGATATTAGAGTTAATAGCCACAGGCATTTAAGTTACTATAATAAACTATCTTCTCACGCTCAAAAATTTTAAAAAATCATCGAAGATACACAAAAGATTTAATTCAAATTTCTAAGGAAGACAAATATGTAGGGTCAGAAGAAGAGCTTAAAGGATGATGTTAATGAAAAATTAGACATTTAAAAATAAAAAAAAATACAATTTAAAAGACATAGTCATAGAAAAGATCTAAAATGAAATGCAGAGGGCAACTCTAAAAGAGTCCAAACAAACAAGCATAGAAACAAACAGTATCAGTAAACTGTAAGGGGATTTCAAGAGTCCGAAGACAAAAGTGAGTAGGAACTACAGTGGTCAGGAGGCAGAGAGGCAGAACAAATTTGCCAAGGTTGATGAGAACCCTAAGTTGACAAAACCAAGGTGACCAACGTAACCAAATCATAAGACACTGAAAGAAAACTACAAATCAAGTTAAAATAAAAGTGTTCACAACAGAAGTAGGAGGGAAAAAAAATCTCAGAAATAACCATGAGGGGAAAAATGAAAAATATTTTAAATTAAATGTGAGGAAGATACGAAGAGGCGACTCTGGTAGAGTTTTGTGGGCTCCTGGCTGTGCAGCGTCCTCTGGAGCTCTGTCTTGGGAACTGCATCGCTCTTCACTGGCAGTGCCTCAGCTCCGGCTCTGGCTGAAGCGCGCAGTGGGTTCTACCTTCCTTACTGCTCTCAGAGCTACAGCCCGAAAGCGCCTCAAAGCTGCTAGGGGCCAAAGGTCTCACTTGCTTCCCATCTACCAAAGATCCCTGTCCCACAGTGTATGTTGCTGAATGTCTTGAAAATTGTCATTTGATATATTTTATCTATTTTTAGCTGTCTTGGGTGGGAAAGCAAACCTGTTTCACTAACTCTATTTTGGTGAGAAGTGAAAATACTGTAGTTTTAACGTATAAGTACTTTATCATCAAAGAAATTAGACACCTTGTGCAACTTCAGATATAGGTATATATACTAAAGTTAAAACAGCAATATTACAATAAAATTTTTATAATCTTTTATATATCTCTCACATGGCTGGATTGTCACAGACTTTGACTTGTTTTAAAGCCATTTTCAGCATTTATCTTTTTATTTTTATTTATTTATATTTTATGTATCTAGTACAGGGTCTCACTATGCAGCTCGGACTCATAGTGATCCTCCTGTTTTCAGCCTCCCCAGAGCTGGGATTATAGGTGTGCTCTGTGGGTCTCACTTGTGGGCTCAGCACACCCCAGGGTGGGGCTTGCATGACCTGTGGTGGAGGGCATTGAACCCTGGTCCCTTCACCTGCCTACTCAGGCACTTAGTCCGCTGAGCTATCTTGCCGATCCTCAGCATTTATCTTTTTAAATGGTAGGGGCTTTATTTCGCTTATTAGGTAACTTGAACTTCTGTTACACATTAGAATTTTCAAAACCTGAGCTCTTTAAATTATTTGATTTTTAGATTTCATAACACAACAGCTCTGTGAATAGGCACAAGTTTTAGGAGTGACTTAGTTGCCGCTTTCCTTTGATACCTGACTCTGCAAACTACTTTCCCTAATCTGTTTTCTTTTTTTAAAAAAAAATGTTTTATTGAGAAACAAATAGCAATGAGACAGTTTCAAAACCTATTACTAGCACATTTTCAATAATCAATACATCGCATGTTGTTGTCTTAGTGGTTATCCATTGTACAAGATGCAGAAATGATATCCTGTCTCAAACACTATTAGAACAAACCTCTCTATTCATTGAATTAAGAGAATGAAGCTGTATATCTATCCTAACTATTTTGAGTATACAGATATAAAAGGATCATTCATTTCTATCCCACTTTATTGATTAGTTTTGTCCGAGAAGGGCATTCCATTGTCATTTAAATACTGAAGATGCATGAATTCAGCAAAATATTCCAATATAGTCCAATAGTCCATAATAGTAGTGAGTTTCCGTAAGACTGTCAATGTCTGAAGTTGTTGACCTGAGTCTTTTACAGCTCATCATATGAAGTACAAAAAATAATCTGTTCTCTTTTTACCTCCTTGGAAATGATATCTTCATCCCAAAATACTCTGTTGCTTGGAGAACTACTGTGCACTTTGAATGCTAATACATTTTTATGCCTATAGGTAAAACAGATATTTATTTAAATAAAAATTTGTGGATCAAAATAGCTCCTGCACATCCTATAAAATCTGTAAACTTCTCCATGTTGCCTTCAAGTCTTGCATTCCAATTGCCTCTCTCTAAGCAAAATAAACGTTACTAGAAATTTTGTTGCCCAGAAGAAATGGATAATCCATAGTGCTGAAACTCTTAATCCCTTTATCATATACCTCCTGTTTATATCATACATGTTGGTTCTATCTGTTTTAAAGCTACTTCCTTAATTTATATATTAACGAGGGCTACAAATTTAAGGTAATTATCTGATGAACACTTATATAGCATTGAGATATACTTTTTATTAAGATAGATCTTTTGATTACAAATTGTAAGTATCTTCATACTAATTTAGAGGTCAAATCTAATCTTTATCTGTATTCATTTGGTTTCAAAATATGCATTGAGGGCTGGCCAATATCTCAGAGGATTAAAGCTCCTGCAAGCAGGTACAGGAGCTGGGGGTTCGATCCCTGGGCATGCTGTGCCAGACCCGCACTTGGGTTGCACAGAAATGGCAACTGAGACTGGGCATGGTGGTTTGCACCTGTAATCCCAGCTCTTGGGAGCCTGTAAACAGGCAGATCACTATGAGTCTGATCTAGCAGTGAGACCCTGAACATCCTCTGGACCCTTGCCAAAAAAAAAATGAATAGTTTCATGAATTGAAACTATTTAGTTTGATTTTTGCAGAAATACTGGTTCTGTTTGGTCATGACCTACTTCCTCAAATACCTCTGATCCTCTGGTAGTAGTCTTTAGGGGATTAGGCAAGGAGTGAATGGTTTAACTACAAGACAGAAGTTCACAAATAAGTTTTGGAGCAAAAAAGCACACAAATTATATTAGAAATAAGTAATTAAACTGTGTGGCAAAAATCACAAAGACTGTGAGCATCAAATGATTAAGCGAAAGTTCAGATTAGTGAAGCATGGGTCTAGTGATTGTTCCTCTCCCTTCTCAAATAATTGCTTACACCTAAAATAGCTTCTGATCTAAACTATATTCTAAATAAAAGCCAGAGAATTCTTGACTTGGTGGCTTTCTCTTTCTCAGAAGCTCCCCGATGGCTGGGCACTCTCCATTTAGAATGCTCCCCTTGGGCCTCTCAGTAGACTGAACTAAGTCTCTTTTCCAAATAATATTTTTCATCCTTTGCACCATGGTTCTCACTGTGACAGTACTTTATAACATATGCATACACACATGCACAATATGTCCTCCATAATGTCAGAAAAATAATTTTAAATTAAGAAATTTCCTTGAATAAACTTATAGAAGGCCTTCAATAGATACACTTAAATATATACCTGCAATAAACTTAAACATTTTGTTTTCAGAATTACTAGAACGAGAACTAGAACTAGAACTAGTATTCATAAAATAAGGACAGTTTTTGGAAGTTACTTCTAAATTTTCAGTTAAAAATCCTAATGGTTTGGATTCACTCTAATATTGAGTTTTATTACTAGTTTTTAAATTTACCTGTCCTAAAAGTTGAAAAATGTTTGTTGTAGTCTTTAAATTTTAACAGTGGTGGCATTGTTGAATGAAAATGTAGAAGCAGTTCAGTAATTTCCTTTAGATTTTTTGTCTTCTCTGTAGAGATCACAATGTATAAAGATAATTCCCACCACCCAAATTGATCAAGAATATATCATAAAGTACTTAAATCAAAGGTGTACAATTTGATGGATGATTACAAATACAAACACTTATGCAACTCCAACATGCATCAAGATAGTAAAGTAGTTCTCAGTATCACAGAAACTTTATTCTCTTGGCAGTGTAATCTCCCCAAATTATCCCATATGCTATCTATAGTTTCCTAAATATTTGTGAGAAATGTCAGGCAGGTATCACATGGTACATTGGGCTATCTTAACATATCCCAATTGATTAAAATATTGGGAGATAGCAGAGACCGAGCAGTTTTTGAAATGCCTCACAGAACTTTAATGGGCATTTGGCACTCAGAAACAACTCTAGATATTAATCTTCATAAGTTTCTGAAGTCAAGTTATTTCCTTGTTGTACATATTAGTTATACAACACCAACTCCAACTCCACTGCAAGTAAACCTTCAAATAATAGAGAAATCTGCAACTTCTCGTGCACACTCCATCTCTTCTGCTACTCCTGTTCTTTGTTCTTCTCCCTCTACTCCTTAGGCTTTTGATTCCATGACCCCTCTTCATGCACATCTGATGCTGTCATTATTGGCTCCAGGTTATAGCTCAGGACAGTTAAGGTTTAGTTCTGATTAAAATATTTTACAATATATTTTGTGATGTCACAGAAACAAATTGCCCTTCAGTTTCATTTAACATACTCCTAGAATTTTCATTTTCATATTTTCTCTAATTTAAAATTCAAATTAAATTATTGGAGAATTTTCCCATATTCTGATGGCACTGTGTCTCAGATTTTCAGCCATATTCTTATCCTACTTTACTGAGACATTTCTCTTGCTTATCTTCCTTTGAAGAGTTTCTGCCATTTAGGAAGAAATTTATGTTCCCAGAGATTGTGATTTTTTTGATTGCTCAGAGTGTTAAGTTAGTTGTAATTAGGATTATGTTGCTATTTATTTGCCGTATTTCAGCATTTAGAGGTTAGTTTCCGACATGCTTAGAATGCCTTCCTTACTTCAACATTTCTCTACAATATCAACAATTGAAGAGAAAGAAAAAAAATGGTAGACATTCAAGAACTTCTGATAGATACTACAGACCTAATACACAACAGAAGAAGAACATTCTTGTAAAGAGCTGAAGTAGCTAGTTCTATGAAGGGGGAGAAAAAAGCACCCAAAAGTGATAGCAGTGAAAAGGACCCATTCAATAAGCCAACTTACAATTTGTGAGCAGTTGGCAATGGGGACACTTCTGAGAAATAAGGCTCATTTTACAGTCATGTCCCTGTGAGCACAGGGTGATTATTGGATGCAATCACATAGCTGGAAAATTGACTGTTCTTCAGTGGTCAGAAAAACTCATACCTACATATTTTTCTTCACTAGTTTGTCTTATATTTTAAATTGAATTTAACAGTTAGACCCAAACACTGTATTATGCTACTTAGTGCCTCTCTTTAGTCATTGCAAGCTGAAAATTCGTACCAAAAGTTGCTCTTGACAGCTTCTATATCTTACCATCCAGCTTTACTTGCTTGGCTGCTTCTGTAGCCTTAGAATGAGGTCATAACAATGGTCTCCACCCAAACCTGAATGAGTAGCACTCAAGGTAAAAGTATTTGGTTTTTTAAAATTTGCTACATAATTGTCAGATCATCCGCTAATTTCAAGTATTTTCATTCTGAAGCATTTTCTCTTTTGCTAAAAATGTCAGTAGCTTTATAATACCCCAAAGAATTGAATTTCATTTAATTAAAGCTGCATGCAAAAAATTTACCTAAAATTTATAATTATAAACGTTATATATCCATGCTTTATATATTCTGTGTGAAAAAATGTACTATTTCCTCTTTAATCCACAGAGAGCACATAATTTATGGAGATCTGTGTAGACATTTTCTATCATATTGTATATTTTAATAGACTTCTTTTATAAATAAAATGTCAGTAAGGCTTTATTTTATTACATAATCCATCACGAAGATCATTCCTTTTCAGAATGTACAGATCTCTACTACAGGGTTCTACATGTACTCATTTTAATTTACCTAAATGTTCTAAAACAGAAGCTGATTCTCAGTTTTCTTGACATTAAGACTGATGACCTTTTCTCCTTTAGCACAATGCCTAGAAAAAAAATCAGTGTTCATGGGCATATTCAGAAAATAAAATTTCTGAGGTTCCACATAGCTCAGGTAATGTAACTGAGGTCACTATAGGGTCAGTAGAGATATTGGCTTCAGGTACCAGGTGGTTCTTTCGCTCCCCGAGTTCCAGTATAGAACTCTTTGAGAGTATTAGTTTCTTTTAGAATTAGATACACATGAGGTAAGCACTTGTACCTTAAATGGAGTTAGATATGCAAAGAGTATTTGTGCAGACTGAGTATAAGTCATAAGATTCCTAAGGACCACCTTCTTTTTGTTAGAAAAACGAGAATGGTAGGGAGTTACTTTTATACAGATACTGCCTCAGTTACAAAGTGATTATGTCCAGGTAAAACCACTGAGAATTGAAAATCACAGTAAGTTGAAACTATTGAACAAACTAGACCTACACAACATCATATGTTAGCTTATCCTAATTTAGAAATGCACTGAATGCTTCTATTAGCCTTCAGTTATGCAAAATGAATAATAAAACCTGTTTATAATAAACTGTTGAATAATTCATGTAATTTATTGGATACTTATACCCAGAAAACAGCCACATCTTACATCACAGTATTTGGGGACTTCACCCAGGGGATTGCTTGCTTCATGGAGATCTGCAGCTTGCTGTCTCTGCCTGTCTTCTGCAGACAACCTCTTAACACATTACCAAAGAACTCTTTCTACTAAATACCTATTGCTTTTGCATCATTAGGAAGTTTAAAAATCTGAATTAAACTACTATAAATTGGAGATTGTCTATTTTAGGGAAAATTGAGCAAGAAAGGAGATCAAATGAAGTTGGCACATATCTGCCCTACAGAGAATTCTTTGTATTTTTCAGTTTGGTTTCCATACCTTGCTAACCTAATGTTTTATCAGTTAAGAGGAGGGTTGGTAGGGCTAGAGAGAGGGATGAAGAAGAAGGAGGATAATTCGAGATGCACAGGCATATGTTGTCACATCCTAGTCACTGGTCACCCAGGAAAAGAACTTAATTCCCAAACTGGATTACCAAGAAACCTGTGATTTTGTGTATTGTCTTTTTATCCCAGCTTTGCATTTAAAAATTATCATTGATTTTATCCAGGCGTTTTGGTCTTGCGTTGGGGAATATTTGATAATATTTTGTTATTATGACACTGGAAGTGAAAGTCTTTCTGAGTTCTTTTAGTTTTTAACTTTTATACAAGTGTGCATATTTAAAAGTATGCAACTTTGAATGTATTTTATGATTTTCAAAGTGAATATAAAACGTAAGTGGCACCAGATCATGAACATTGGAACTACCTTAGAGGAGTCAGCACTTTTTCCGTTCCATCCTCACACCCAACCACTTAAGGGTAACCACACTGTCTTCACTCTACCAACCTGTTATTCTTTTAAAATTTAACTTAATATAATTTAACTCAATTTTGAGGAACAAAAACAAATAGCAGAAACAAAGACAGAAGCAGGGAAACATTCAACAATAGATATGTTACAGATTTTCAGAGCAAGAATAACAAATTAACAATGGTTGTTATATTAACTATTTTTGTCAAATATGTTTAGAATTTTCACTGTGACTAAATCTGTGTAGTGATCTCTGTGATCTAAGCAACTACATCAAGGACAGCAATGTGTAATATGAAAACTATGAGTGGACATGTCTCATTTTGATCTTCTAAATGTGTACTGTTTCTGATGTCTTGTCAATTATCATTATATTTTTTAAAATAGATCTTTAAAAAGTAAAAAAAGACAATGAAAAATTAATATTATTAAAATCAAGCATTAATATTCAATTATTTGTCCAACCTGTACTTACTGCCTTATGTTTGTAGTGCATAGAAAAAAAATGGGTTGCTTGTACAATCTATGTCAGGCTTCAGATCCTCTATGCTCTGTTTGTGAGACTCACTCATATGGTATGAAAGTGTCTTACCACTGTCGTATGATTTACTATTATCATGTGTGAGGACATTTTTGAAGGACATTTTGTTAATTTTATTTGCAGTTTTTTTGGTCATATTCTGAGTGTTCTCAGGCACATCTTTCAGTGAACATATGCGCACATCTTTATTATATTTATTTGTGATTTTTAGGCTTATAAGGTCATGAATGTGCATGTTTTTACCTTATATTTAGTTTCTATATTGCATTAGTTAAAGAATACTCAATAATTTCAGGATTTATATACTTTCTTAGTGGTATGTACTAGAGATTTCTTTCTCTATAGCTTTTTGCTTTTTTTTTTTTTTTTTTTCTACTCTCAATTTTGTCGGAATGAATACACATTTGTTGCCATAGTCTGGCTATTCAAAATTTCTGTTTGTGTTTATTTCTTCTTCAAGAAATATTTTTTCTACATCAAGATCATGAAAATACTCTATATTTCTTTCAAAATCTTTTCTTACCCTTGAAATTTGACACTATAATCTGGTTGAAATTGATTTTTATATGTTTTTATTTACAGCTAAGTGGCTCATTTCTTTTGTTGTTTTGCTAAAATCTCAACTAAGCTTCTTATTTCCTTTGTTGTTCTGCTAAAACCACCATGCTTTGTGAAGATGCTCAAGTAACTTCCTGTGTTCATAGCAGTGTGCTTATTAAAATACGTTATAGATTTACATGTACCCTAGAAATTCCCAACACCTTAGCCAGGTTATGAAATAATAATTGTACCCCATGTTAATTTTCTAGCGTCATGACCTACGACCCTGAGTTCCTCCACAAAGAATTAGCCAGGCCCCTTTCTAGCTTTGGATTAGCATGGTTGGTCACATACATATTTCTGTGCTTCTACCATTCTCTAGTGCATAAAGACTTACTTGTCTTCTGGAATACATATAGTCCATGTACAATCCTGATCTTCAAAGCAAACTTATTTCATTTCCCTTATTATTTCTTCTACTTATTTCTTTCCAAATATATCTAAGATTGTTGTCTTATACTATCACAGTGAAGAGTGTACTATTAGCAGCCATTAACAGATGAAGAAACTTAAAACCATTAAATTGTCCAACACTTAATATAATAAAATTTAATTGGATAAAGATATTTGATGGAGAGAGTATTACCTTTTCTAAAAGTCTATGATAACCAGTTTTGTAGAATTCAACCTGATATCAGGACATTGATATTTTTCTATAACATGATAAAAAAAACCCAGAAGACATTGATAATATTGAAGAAAAGCTTCTTACTAGGTTTGCTTTTCTAAAATGAAAAATATTCCTTACATTACATCCTCCTAAAAGAATTTAGACTACAGGAGAAAGTGCAGGCTCAAGACGTTCTCATCAATCTTTCCCTCAAAGGAAGTTCTTACAATTCTAGGATGATGGGCATTTTGACATGTGGGGGACAATAATATGCAAAATGAGCCAGAACTCTCCATTTCTTTCTTCTAATACTGAGAAAAAGTTTAGGAAAGACAGTCAAGATTGTGATATGTAAAATTTCATGGCAGAATAAGTTCTCACAATAGATCAATCTGTAAATCTATCTTCATATGCCTTTCTATTTGCCCCTCAGATTAATGAAATGCTTTACTGACTATAAACTAAGAAATTAAAGGAGAGATAAATGAATAATACTCCATCTGGTAGTGGGAGTTTTCTTAATATTGGGATCGCTTTTCTCTGTGTAATCTTACAATTTCTTATTCATGATTATTATAATTTCATTTGGGGTGTCATTTATAAAGCCCAGAGAGAAGGCTGGATTGCTCTCATTAGGTGCTTTATCATTCTATATAGCTAGCGGATAGATCCATAACATAGCTTACATTGATTTTCTTTTTAAGAAAGTGGGACTTAATATGTATATGATTATGCTAACCTGTATAGTACCAAATATGATTTGAACAGTAACTTTTCAGAAAGAAACAGATAGCTATAATCTGAGAGATAGGGCCCACTTCCTTTATAAATTCCTCCAGACATTTTGGTAGTTTATGTTTTTATTCACTTATTTTTATCCTACATTTCTTTAAGCTATACTTGATTATCTCTTTATTAATATTTTGTGTAATTGTATATATTTTTGAATTCCTCATTAAAACACTTTGTACATTCTCATATTGGCTTCTTTCATTTCTAGAATTATAATTGTTTAGGGGAAATTATCTCCTGAGCATTTGTGAAGTGATTTAACATATAGCACAAATTGCCATATATAGATATTTCATGTATTTATATGGTAATGTACACATGATTTTGTGACTTTGGTTATCACTCTTTAAAACCTTCTCACTCCAGAATTTATGCTTGTCTTATAGTATCTCTGGCCTTATCATTTTGGAAGAGCAGAATAATCACTGTAGTTTTTTTTTTTTTTTTTGAAAAATAAGGAATACAATCATACTTAATTGGCGTCATGTTAGCAGAGCTGGATTATGTTAAGTTGCAAATTTAAAAATCAAGAGTTCTATTGGCTTGCACAAAGTCCTCTCATGCAGGTCCACTGTCATCCTGCGTGCTTGATAATGAGATTTTACACTGTAAAACTACTTTAGAGCTAGGTAAATGAAGATAGGAAGATCTCAGTTTTACCTAATCATTTAACTGAAAGGCCAGTCACACAGTGCTTCTTCTCAGCATTTCTGTAGTGAAAGTGGGAGCTCAAATGATTTCTTACTTGAGTTTCCTAAACTAAATACTTGAACCTTTCAAAATTTTATTTCTAGTACGGTCCCATCTCAATATGGAATCTTGTAGCTTTTTTTTTTTTTTTCTTTTTCAATACTGGGGGTCAAACTTAGTATCTTACACTTGCAAGGCAGGCCCTTATGCCACTGAGCTATCTCCCTAACCCAGAAACTTTTAAACTTAAATGTTGTTCATCTGTATTTTTCACTATAGGGTAAAATTGGAAACTTTTTATTTAGGTTACACTGAATTATGTATAAGAATCTTAATTTTGTTGAGTTCGCAAGTGGAACATACATATAAATAACAAAATATGTAAATTGTTAGCTGCTGGCTATGGAAATCTCAGGACTTGGATATGCTCATTAGTGGTCTAGTCTCATTCTAGGCGTCATAGTCTCAAAATAAAAGCAAATTTTACTTAATAAAATTTTAAAAGTCTTATTAAGATGTTGCAATGTATTTTTGCTGTAACAATTTTTCTAGTTGTTCAATACCAGAACTCAAAAAGTTTGTTCAGTGTTCTAAGGCAGGGATTGGTAAACCACAGCCTGTTGGTCAAATCTGGACACATCTATTGCCATACCTTAGTGGCAGAGTTGAGCAGTTGTAAAACACTGTGTGTCCTACAAATTCTAAAATATCACTGGACTTTCAATAGAAAAAAGAAAACAAATTTGGTCTTAGATTTAAGTTTCCACAAGCAGAAAAGGAAGAAAAAGGTAAGTATAAATGATGAAAACATTAATTGTTCCTTTCAATAGACCAGTAGAAATCAGCAGTACAATTATTTAAGCTAGTCTGTGTATATACGTCTTTCATTCTTCTTTCCTTCCTTCCTTCCTTCCCTCCCTCTCTCCCTCCCTTCTTCCTTCCTTCCTTCCTTCCTTCCTTCCTTCCTTCCTTCCTTCCTTCCTTCCTCCCTCCCTCCCTCCCCCCTTCCTTTCCCTCTTCTTATTTTCTGTTTTTAATTTTTTGGATCACTTTTTCATGTTATATCTGGTAATCTGAACAATTAATTTGAAGACAACAATATGTAATGTTGTTCAATTCCTATAATTTTGTTTAGTGAAATTCTGTATCATTTCTAATTTTTTTATTATTTTTAATTCAGTTTAAAAAAGGAAGGAAGGAAGGAAGGAAGGAAGGAAGGAAGGAAGGAAGGAAGGAAAGAAGGAAGGAAGCAAGCAAGGAAGGCTCATAAATTTCTAATATGGTATAATTTAATATCAGATTAAGTTTTTCCTATGGTATAATTGTAGTGGAATGTATATCTAAGAAATGAATCGGAGCTGGGTACAGTGCTGCTAAACTCAAGCTTGAACTACATAAGGAGACCCTGTCTGAAAAAGACAAAAGAAATAAAAAAGAATCAATTATATGTCTCAATCACCTCATGAAACTAACTGAAACCCAAACATGTACTGTCCATAGCTGGATGTTTTTAAAAATAAGTAGTGAAAAAGGATAAAGTTCACTTTCTGTACTTTCCTAATTACAAACTTTGTGATAGGTTCAGCTTGAAGTATTGATGAAATAAGAGGTTTACTTGAAATCCTCTCTCCCACTGATTAAAAAAATTGAAAATCCTAGATGATATTCATAAAACAACTATTAAATGATATAAAAATTAAACAGGAAAAATGGACTTGTCTGAGATATCAAATTTAAATAATGACCATTCTTTTATTTGCTTGTATTTTTTTTTTCTTTCACCTGTCCTTGGTATGCATTTATATCTCCTGGAATTCTAAGCACTCATGGGCAGAAATCTGCAAGGGGTTTGGGAAGCAAATATCTTGCAGAGTTTCCTTTGTTTTGTTTTTACTTTCCTGGTTTCTACTCTAGGAGAGTTTCAGTAATGGAACTTCAATACTGTAGCAAGGACAGTGACCATATAAGTAGCAAAAGTAGGGAAGTGGTCATTGCAAGGGAGCCCTCTCATGCCCCTTTCACCTGCCAATTTGCTGCCAGTTGAAGAGAATAGCACCAGGAGCCAAGGGGTTTGCTTTGGAGCAAATCATAAGGAAAGGGTCTCCGGGGAACATGATGTACCAAAAATCTTGAGATGTAGAATAAATTTGCACAATATTATTGGTTGAAAAGTTATCTAAATATGTCAAGAACCACACAAATAGTTATATCCTTCAATATACTTATTAAGCTGTGGACATTTTTCCTAAACATCTTTATAAGCAAAAATAAGAAAATTTATTTGAGTATAGCTATATGACTAAAATAGTTTAATCATCTCACTTAAAATTTATGGTAGAAACAAAATATATCAACTCAAATTATGTTGAACCATTCATGAGATCTTATAAAAAATACAGAAGAAAATGAAATCTATATAAAAGAGGACTACATAAAAAAGCTAATTGCAAGTAGAATTTGTGTTAAGAAATACTTGACCAGAACTAGGGAGGCAGAAATAAAGAGGATCACTATGAGTCCAATCTGTGTAGTGAGACCCTGCACGCACGCGCGCGCGCACACACACACACACACACACACACACACGAAAAAAAAAAAACTCAGAAAAAGCAATCTTAAAAAAAAGGAATACTTGACCAAAGAAAAAGATTATTTTTCAAATAATTTTCAGGTTTTATAATATTAATGATGTTTTAGTGTTTTGAAAAATGTAGAGTGACAGGTTTATTTGGAGCTTAGAAGTTAGTTTAATTATAATAAGACACTTTTTTCTCAGGAATTTTAGCCCATATTTTGGAGGAGGGTCTCTAGCATCAAAGATATCTATAACTCAAAACAAAATAATTTGCATAGATGTGAACTATAGCAAACATTTTGGCATAAGTAACAAAATTCTTCCTGTTTTTCAATAAGTGAGTGTTTGGAGAAAATATTCTGAGAAAACTGGCAAAGCACATCATTCAGCTTTTGATTCCTGATAAATTCACTGATTTATTTTTCCTTTACTTTTTTTTAATTTGGCTGAATAACTTTCTCATTATAAAGCAGGCTGGTACAATTGTTGTGACAAAAATAATTGAATGGTCTGTATACCTAAAATCTCTGGGCTATGATATTTTTAATTTCACAGAGCTTTGCACTCACATCTTCTGGCTGAGGAGGGAAACAGAAGTGACTGACAAGAGCACGGTGTGTCAGCTCCAGTCATGTTCTCCACTCTGCATGCGCAGAGTGAACAGAGACATTTACAATCTCAGTAACAGTCTACAATTCAATTCATTTCATCAAGTAGTGACTGCTGGCTATTGCCAGGAATCAGCCAAATTCTTGATTTAAAGAGATGATTTAATTCACAATGGTGATAAACTTCATAGTTTTCCCTCAGAAAAGGCAGGCACGATACAAATAACGCAGTGCAATGAGAGACGTACTCAAGGAATTAATTAAGCTATATGAAAATTGAAATGACAGAATAGTCAGTTTAAGAGAGATAAAAGGCTACAAAAACAAGATGACATTTAATTCATCTTTCAAGCATTTGAAAAGGAAGATGAAGATGAAGATATTATAGCACACAAAAACCTTGTAGCACAACACAGGCAATATTTGAGATGTTACTGAAATCCCTCAAATGAGAGGCAAGAAATGTCATCACACAGTATCATCAGTAAAGACAGGCACAAAAAGGCCAGATTGTGTTTCTATTTGAGAACCAGAGCTTTCAGGATTTGATGACTACATGAGAGAAGGAAAGACTGATGACTTCTAAATTTCTAGTTTGGGTTTTGCTCTAATATTAGTGCTATTAATTAAAATTTGCAAATATTACTGTAATTTAATTCAAAATTTTATAAAACTAAAAACACAGTAGTCCATTTCCTAAGGTCTCAGCAGCTTTTATTATATTTTTTCAAAAGTTCAACTTAAAGTCTATTCTGAGACTGAAGGCAAACTCTTAGCAGTAAATCTCTCTAAAAATAAAAACGTGTTACATAATCCAAGATCAAAATTCTTATTCAAATGGAAGAATGGAGTATTGAAAACAATTGGACAGAAGAAATACCTATAACCATCATGAAAGATATCACATCATGTAGCTACTTGTCCAGCATCCCAGGCACATGCTGGAGAGTGTTCCAAGGGACTGGGAAATCCAACCTCTCATGCCTCGCAGGTTGCAGTTCACATGGCTTCACTTGGGTTGGCTGCACTCACAATCTAAAGCTCTCCTCCTCAAATATAGCTGGCCTCTTTGACTTCCCAGGGTCTTCATTGCTCCTTTTGATTCACTACCAGTGATTCAACACTGCCATGTCAGGGCTTCTTGCCTGGGATCTAAGGCCTTCCTTTGAAATCTATCTCCGGCAAAGACTTATACAGGCAAAATATAGACAAATTGTCTGCCAGAATACAACATACCTATACTCTAGTTTATAACTATGACTTGAATCATTGGTCTCAAAATATCCTGAGCTTGGCCTTTACTATGCACATGCCTATTAGCATTTTAGTCTGCTGAGCTCTGAGCCAAAATATCCCTCATGTTCTGTTGATAGCATTCTGTATCTCCTCTAGACTACATTTCAAACCATTCAAAACTCCTCATACAAACCAATTCCGCACACTTCTACAGATATGACCAGGTACAATTCAGCAACAATCACACTTCTCCAGTAGAAATTGTCTGTATTAATTAGGTTTCTTGTTGCTGGATACAACACCCAACATTCCCAAGTTAAAGGAGGAGTTTAAAATTTGATCATTTTTTAAGGGGATTTAGTCTGTGGTATGCTGGCTCCATGGAAGGAGCACCACTGCAAAGGCCAGGTGTTAATGGCAAGCCAGTGGCACAGGAGAGCTGTGCCACCCTGGGAGGAGTGAAGGACCAGAGAGCATTCTTTGGGTCTTATTTCTATATTGCATTCTGTCATAATCAGGAGTGAGCTTCCTAGTAGTTCCAAATCCAATCAAGTTGACACAATCATGCTTATCTGTTACAAATGCCAAGAGTAATTAATGTTATTTAAATAGACATATGGCTGACATTCATGGGTACAATGTATCAAAAATTATTGAAATGTCATTTCTCTCCAAATTATACATTTTGTGCAATACCAGCCAAAATCTAAGCAGACACGTATGAAACTTAGCAAGCTTATTATAAATTATATAAACTATGAGTAGTGTGCAAACCAGGCTATACATATTTGTATCACCTGAGGAGCTTTAGAGCCTTCTTACACTTGGGTTCTACAAGCAGTTATCTATATGAGTGGGTCTATGGTAGTGGTTCTGTTGATATTCTTTGAACTTTTTTGTGGAATCTGTGTACCTTAAGATGCTCAGAGTCATGCCTATACTCCACCACAAGACACTGGCAGAAATCTTGCTCCCTACATCATAACTAATATATAGTCTGGTTACTTCTGGCTATATCTGGTTAAGAACCCACAGTTGGGGAAGAAAAGGATAACTGTATACTAGCGGTCCCAATATTGGGAAAATTGCTCAGCATTGCTGCTCATATTAGAAGGATAGACTAGATCTTCTTAGTTCATTGTGATTGGAAAGAGAGCAGGAGAATGGAACCATAGAGGAGTGGACTAGGACTATACGCAATACCCCATAGTGACCTCCTGTTACCTACCTACACATAACCAAAGTGGGCGTTTTACTATCCCTTGGTCAGCTCCCAGGCAATCAAGTTGACAAAGTTAAGTTTACCAAATACAAGATGTTTACAATGACTGTATCTTTTGAAGTCTAAAATATTACACATATTCCTTATATACTTCTTTCTAGTAACATTTCTTTTAGCTGTAACTATATCTTTTGGATAATGAAGTCTTCACCAAATGGTTTGCATAGCCAATGCTACAGCCACAGAAATATGCAAAACACTCCCCTTGTTTCATATTGCTTGCAAACCTATCTGGACATATGACACACACAGCAGTATAACAGTAGAGTTGTTGAGAGTCCCAGAGGTCAGAGGAAAATACTTTCAATTCCTATCTTCTCCCCATGTTGAGCCTTTGTCCATAAGCCACATCTCAGGTCTCAGGTACCTGACCAACCAATGTCATTTCCAGCTACCCTTCTCAGGAAAACCTTTCTCAGTTCTGTACACATGAAAACAAATTATGACATAACGTTTCATGGAACTTGTAGAGATAATAGTTAATGGTGTCCCAAAGTAGAAGCAATGACAGCCTTGGGAGAACAGCACAGCATTGTTAGAGGAAAACTGCAGCTTCTCAAATGGAATTAAACAGAGCTATGAGTCTTAGGCTTTCAGATCTCTGTCAGCATAAGTACTTCTCCTTTCAAAAGACAGGACAAACCAATAAACTTCCCACCAAGCACTAACTGCAAGCCCCAATGGAGTTAAACGAATTCTTATGCTATTACTGTGCATGATAATCTGTCTCTGCCCACTTGAGGTATTTATTTGATATAATTGCAACATAAAAATGTTCTGGCTTGAAACTGATAACAAGGCTCTAGGAATAAATTTGTCTCTTTATTGAGTTTATTAAGGGTGTTAGCTTTTAACATATGCAAGTAATTGCGTAAAGAGATACTGTTTTTGGCGAATAATATTGAAGATGCATTTCATTATACAAAGAAGGTCTTAATCTAATCAATAGTTAAGATGCTTTTCAAATCTAGGTTTAAATACAGTAACTCCATTAAGTCAAAAAGTGCAAATATACTTTCTTCTAATCTGGCTTTCTATGATAACTATTTGCTATTCAAAAGAATAATGTTCTTTATACAAAATAAATGTTGTTGTGGATGGTGCTAATATTCTTTATTAATACAGGTAGGACCAAGGGCATTTGCACCTGGCATAAAGTAGATTTTTATTTTTCAAACCTGAGAACAGACTAGAGCTTGCTAGTAAAAATGCTGTGGTAAATACCATCAATTTTGATGACAGATTATTTTCAATAATCCTAGGCAATTTTGTTACACTGCCATTATGTTTAGGTGATAGCAAATTAAAATGATAAAATGTCTTTATCTCTTTCCTGCAGCTGTTTTAACAGTCCCATAAAATAAGTTTATACTGTCAGCTGTACCCTGTCCAGAAATATATAAATACAGGTGGCAATGTTCCTTAAGTGTTCCACTAGTCACTGTGCTGTGTAGACAATCTAATGGTCCATTTTTAAAAACAATGTTTTAGCATCTTTTTTTCAATTATTTGAGAAATAGACACATTCATTGCTTTGCCGAGTGTCAGGGTCATCTCACCATATAGATCATGGTAAATTACTATAATAGGAGTACTTGGCATGTCTCATTAGACTGAAAAGAAAAAACAGATTGGATGGAAATAAGAATTCATTCTTCTTCCTCTCCAGAGCATATGCCCTGGCTACCACCAGGGGAACTTATTAACCTTTCTCCCATTGTAAATGTTTCCAGAAAACAGTACTGAATTGAACAAGCTGTTCAGTCAAACAAGTATTCTTTCATTCTACTATGGCAATGTGTTTATTTTCTGACCAATTTATAACAATTTAAATATAAATTTGGATATATATATATATATATTTGGGTGAGGTTATCTTGTCTTTGTGAGA
>NW_004524909.1:945903-954009 GCF_000260255.1 Octodon degus
TTCACACCTACTGAAGTTAAGGTGGAGATCTACAGTTTGGACTTATCCAGCTGCGTCTGGCTTGGGTCTGGCTGCTGTGCTCAGCTCCTTCCTGCTGAGGGCCAGGGCTAGGACTGGGTCTGGGGTCTCCCGGTAGTCGGCAGAAATTCCTACGAACCTGGGCTAGGACTGGGTCTGGGGGCTCCCGGAACTGGGCAGAAAATCGAACTCGGCGGGCGGGGTGGGGGAGGCACCTTATTTATTATTTTTAATCACTTATTTATTTAGTTAGTTATTTGGTACAGGGTCTCGCCTCAGCTCAGACTTATAATGATCCTCCTGTCTCAGCCTCCCCAGTGTTGGGATTACAGACGTGCACTACCATGCCTAGTTTCAGTGGCTGGCTCAGCACAGGCCAGCATGACATGCAGTACTGGGGATTAACCCAGGTCCTTGCAGTTGACAGGCAGGTGCTTAGACCACTGAGCTATCTCCCCAGCCACTCATCAGGGAGCTTCCAGTTCTTCAGCTTCAGATTCGGGCTATATGTAATTCCTACTACTCTGAGGTTCCAACTTCTTGGACTGAGGCCCTGCTGCATCCTCTGGCTCTCTTGTATGCAGACAACCACTGTAAACTATCCAACTTCTAGCCCTGTAAAAAAATCTAATAAATCCCTCTTCATAATTGTGGTGATATAAACTCAGATGTACATGCATCACTGTAATGCAATGCTTTAACTTTGGGGGGAAGATACCTAAAAGGGGAGTATTTGGGTCAAATGAAATAGCTAGATTGATCAATTGATCAATCTGTCTGTCTATTTTTTAAATAATTTTATTGAGAAAATATATTAATGAGACAGTTTCACAACCGATTACTGGCACATTTTCAATAATTAATACATTGTATGTTGTTGTCTTAGAGGTTATTCATTGTACAAGATGCAGACATGATATCCTGTCTCAAACACTATTATAACAAACTTCTCTATTCATTGAATTAAGAGAATGGAGCTATATATCTATCCTAACTATTTTGAGTATCCATATACAAAAGGGTCATTCATTTCTGTCCTGCTTTTTCATCTGATAGGCAAAACAGTATTAGCCTCTTCAAATATTTGTAGGATGACTATTAATTTAGGTTTGTCAAATGTTTCTTTGTGACTGAATTCTTACTTGTTGATTTTGATAGGAGTGCCCGTAAGCGACATGTTCTCAGTTTACCTATTAGGAAGAATTCTGAATGTTGTTAGTGGTAATCAAGGGCAGGGGGGTTGTACAATATAACGCTACCTTTTCACTTATTTATTTATTTATTTATTTGCAGAACTGTGGATTGAACTCAGGCCCTTGCATTTGCCAGGGAAGCGCTTATTCCACTGAGCCATCTCTCAGCCCCATTTTTTCTTTTTTATTTAGTAAATATCTCATGTCATTAATAGATGTTTAGAATCAAGGTAGGCATTCTGTCCTCACTACACTTTCATTAAAAAAAATCTTTTGATATTTCATTTGCCCAAGTCATTCCTTATTATGATAGAGGCTAAGAGATTAAAGCTTTGTTTTTCATTTCAATTAAAACTGTCAATTTGTACTGTTAGAATATGAATGAGATACTGGGTACTCTAAGGAGAGCATGTTAGGACAACTACATCAAATAGGAAGTTAATCTCGAAAGACAGTTTCCTGAACCCAAACTGAACAACACAGTTTCATAATTGTGTTACTGACAGGGCAAATGGGTTCTCAAGTCAGATCCTCACACATGCTCTTTCTTTTCATTTGATAATCATTTTATGTAGATGACGTCTCTACTTTTAACTGCATGTATATCCAATGTTATAGTTTCATATTTATTCTTTCATGTATGTAAATTATGCTTCCAGAATTAATGGAAACCATAGGGTAAAACAGTGAAACTTCTGACTTAGTTGCTGAGCTACATAGCATTATGTATGACTTTACATAGTTCACATAAAATGTTAAAATATTTACCCTGGGAATTTAAAATACATACTTATTTAAAAAATGGTAACAGGCCCAATAACTTAGTTGGGTATTTTCTGTTTGCCTCTTCTCTGTCCATCATTCCTCCATGTTGCTTCAGTGCCTGGCTTTAGACATCATCAGGTCATGATGTTTATATGCTGGCTTTCAGTTGAGTTTCCCAATTGGAGAGGAGAGAAGTTGTGTTATTTTTTCTCTTTTCTTCTCTAGGCTTTGCTATCCTGCTTTGGACCTGATTCTCCTTAGAAAATCAGCTTGTAGGGCCGGTGAAATAGCTCAGTGGATTAAAGCGCCTGCATGCAGCAGCAGGGGGCAGGAGTTCGACCCTGCCCCAGGGGCATGCTGAGATGGCACTTGAGACTGGGAGTGGTGGTGCATGCCTGTAATCCAAGCTCTTGGGAGGCTGTGAACAGGCAGATCACAATGAGTTCAGTCTAGTAGTGAGACCTTGAACACCATGTATACTCTTTCCTAAAATACAGAAAAAAAAAGAAAGAAAAAAAACTATAGCTTGTGTGAACTTCCATGGCTCCAGCTCTCATAAAATCTTTACTGTTTCCTGTCCTACTATTTTAGACCTAGTCTTCTCTTCTTTCAACCTATAAAAACTTACGATATTGAAACAGAGAGAGGGAGTGGTGAGACAAACATAAGAATTTACAAGAACCTTACTTTCTGCCATAACGGCAGCACAACCAATAGGGAAGAGAGTTGTCTTGTTACATGGCTGAATCTGAAGCTTTTTTTACAGACCAGACCAACATACCTTGAGTAACAAGTAGAATGAAGAAAACAAAGTTAGCGTTTCTTTTTTGTGGTCTCAGTCATTTTTGACTGGAATCCCCTGCATATCTGGCTGGAGATGTAACTTTTACCAAAATATTCTCTGTATTTTGGTGAGAACTTCTTTTCTGACTGAAATGCATTTAAGGCTCCCATATTAGTTTTAGAATGACCAAATTGCACATAGTCTACCCTGATATGTGGGTCTCAGAATACCATTAGTAAAACGGTGTAAGAGACCTGTGCTCCCAAGCTTGCCATAATCTGGAAGTGAGAACTGAATGTGATCTCCACAGCTCTGTCCATATCCTTCCACTTTTACATGTCCAAATATTCTTCAGTATTCTTTATTGGTACCTTTCTAAGCGTCTTTGTGATGAGTCCATTCTGAAAATTACCTTCAGAACTCCATCTTAGTTTCTTTACATGTATTTCCTCCTGTATCCATGATGGATGTGTTACCATAATTCAGAAATGTACTAAGAAGGATGCTTCTATTAAATAACCAATGAGATATAACAAGTAGGACACAGAACTGTGGATGAGTGGCCTGATCTGTTTACCTTGTCTTCAGCTCTGATATCTTTGTTATCAAACCTGTAATAAAATCTAATATTGTTTGTTGGTTGTTATGAAAACTTCTAGATATATTTTATCTGATTCATGTAAAAACAGTAATGCTAAGCCATTTATCAAATGTAACTGAAAGAAGAATTTAGAGACTGGAGTCCAGGCAACCTTAGAATATTTAAAACAAGTTGTATGACACATGACTTTAGACTTGATAAATTTTTCTGTATCTAAGTTTATTTTTACTAAAATGCAAATCAAATAATATGTCTATAGAATGTGGAGGTGAGTGTTGGAAAGAAATAGAAGTGGAAATAAAGCTCTTTAGAGATAATCTTCTTTGGATAAATGATTAAGCATTAGAATGCATATCACAGTGAAAGTCTAGCCTCATTTGTTTTACTGATGCTTTTTCATTTAGGTAAAATGCCTCTTTATATTTTAGGAAATTAGGTAATGAATTAGAAGTATAGCTAAAAGGGAATAAAGTAGATTAGAAGGTCATTCCAATAAACCCAAAAAGTGAATGGATATTTAACTTTTTCTAAGATACATTGGTTTTAGGGTCTATTACTACAAAACTTTGACTCAACTATGTAATACATTTATTATAGTTAAATAAATTAAGTAAGGATCATTTTCAGATATTCCAGATGTTGTTTTCTGGTGGCAATATAAATCTGAGTTTTAGCTATGTCAAACATATGTCAGAAATACACATTTGTTTAAGGAAGTCACAAATGATTAAAAAATCCATCTTTCTTTTTTGTTTATTTTTTATTTTAAAGAAAAGAAAAACGAACAATAAAAAGAAAGGCATAAAATCTAAAAATAAGATTTTAAGACAGTAATAACAGTTAGTTCATTGTGTATTTTTATCTTCAAAGTAGTTATAAGATATAAACATGAAAAATTGATCAAATAATATAGGCATAAACCTTTCATTATATTTATTTATTTATTTGTTTGTTTGTTTATTTATTTATTTTCGGAACCAGGAATTGAACTCAGGCCCTTGCGCTTGCCGGGGAAGCGCTTAGTCCACTAAGCCATCTCCCAGGCCAAACCTTTCATTTTAATGTACTAATAGCAATTAGTATAAGAACTAAACTACTTGTGTGTGTAATACACTTTCAATAATGCACCAGTGAGCAAAATTTTAGTTCTATGTAAAAAATAAGTAATTTTTTCCTTCAATACATATTGTATATTTGTGTAACTATGTACACTAGCAGTTAAATGTATGAAAATGTACAGGATATTGTTTGATACCTGAACATGATGTGTTAGTTTTCTGGGCTAGTTTTATCTGTCTGTCTGTCTGATTATATTTATTATATTTTATTGGCATTTGCCCTGCTGGAGGACAAACACAGGCCTTAGTGTATGCTAGGAAAGCACTTTCTTACTAAGGCCCATTCTCTGCTCATTGTAGTAGGTGGTTTATTAATTACAAGAGAAGGAAATAGAGACATGCATTTCAATTGTTAAATATGGTCATGAATTTTTCATTCTTTAAAAATATTTTATAATATACTCTTGGAAATATTTCATGTTTTTAAAAAGTATGAAAAGGGTATGATAAAATTGAAGTGGTATTAGGACAGGTTCCACAAATTACGCATCCACAAAAATAAAAGACTATTTGCTTGAAAAAACTATATGATTAAATCTCTGAGTTCTCTTTAAGAGTGATAAGTATGCTATAAGATTGATCACAGAGCTCTGGGTGTGAGTAAAGTATAAACAAAGGAAATTTTGACAATTAGAAAGAGAGTTCTTCTGGAACTAAAGATTCAGTTTTTCATTAATTATTATCAAAACAATGGATGTCATATTTTGAAATTGATGTGACTATTAAGTATGAGGTGAGGATGATGAAGACGAGATGGGGAAAGGCATGAGGGGCATGGAGCACGGAGTTGAAGGAAGGCAAGCTGAAGTCAAGGGGCATTTTGGGAATTCTGATGAAGTTGTAATTTATTGTAATTATGATGCTGGTGCAAGTTTATTTGCTTTTGTCATTTTCTTCATAATTGCTTAAACAGGAAATATTTTAAGATTGAGGTAAAGTTTCACAGAACAAACTGTAACATGTTGATAGTGGGAAAGAGAGAAATGCTAAACTTATTTTGAACAGTTCAAGTGAGAAGAAACAAATCAGAGGGAATGCATGGATGGGGAGAAAATGAAAGTCGTTCGCATTGTGATCTCAGAAGAGGAGCAGGAACAATCATACAGAATAAGGGAATGGATGATGGTCTCACTTGGAAGGAAGGCTGATGTTTGAGGTTTTGAATTTCACAGGAACAGCAAATAGGACAAATGTCTAATGCATCGACACAGAGTGGAGGTTGTCATGGAGTAAGAATTAGGTCATTGGGTTGAAGAAAATCCTAAGAGATGATTCTGTTGAGATCTACTGGATAAATCATGTATATTAAATCTTCCTGAAAAGCACAATAGTTAGGTGTTGATAGACTTTATATGCTTCTCCAAAGACCTCCATGAATATGAAGAATAATAGAAAGATATAAAGATACTTCTGTTGAGAAGGGATATAAAGTGATGAAGCCAGAACCAGTGGTCTGCAATAGTGCTAAATATCAAAGTAAACATTGCTGGTTTTGTCCTGCCATGAATACAAGGTGAATGTGGAAAACAGTCAAACACACACACACACACACACACACACACACACACACACACACACCCCAAACCAAACCAAGTAAAACAACAAGAAAGTGATATCTCTGAAAGAGAACAACTTTTCACTTAGATTTGAAGATATTGGACTAATGCAACATGGAAGTTAAGGACGCTTCCTTGTAACAAGAGTACAAAGTGAGGAAAAGATGGAAAAGAAATTAGTTGGAGGGGAATTAATGGGTAAAATGGGAACTACAGGTTGAGGTGTGAGAACAGAGATAAATCAGACTATGCATATTTAGTGGCCAGGACTGAGAGCTCTATATGGGATCAACTGATTTCACATTCTAAGGTGAAACTTTCCTTCCTTCCTTCCTTCCTTCCTTCCTTCCTTCCTTCCTTCCTTCCTTCCTTTCTTTCTTTTTTTCTGTTTTTCATTTATGTATTTGGTACAGGGTCTCACTATGCAGCTGGGACTCATAATGATTCTCCTGTTTTCAGCTTCTCCAGCACTGGTATTACAGGAGTGAACCACCATGTCTGCTCAGTGTGCCCCTGGGTCAGGGCCACAGTAGCATGGGGACACATTCTAAAGTGAAGAATACATTTTCTTTCAAGCTGTACAAATGCAATATGCATATCTTTTGGACTCTGAGTTTACCTAGGTTCCAGCAAATTAGTAGTAGTTCTCAGTAAGTCTGGTGGAAGAGGAAATTTACATGTTATAGTTTTCTTATCTTTCATATGGATGTATGACTGTGGATAAAATGATAGCCAATTATTAATACCTACTGTGCAGTTCATATGAAGTTCTCATTTTTTTCTTTTCTTTCTTTGACTGTGGGCCTTCTCTAATTCTATTATTTCTGTATGAACTTGGCTTCCTTGTGCATTGATTTCTAAGTCATTCCATGCAATCTATTGAGGAAAACCAAAATGTCACTGTCACAGGGACACCTCTGTAATATTCTTTTGGAACATGACACATGTCATCTGTCAATTAAGCTTAGGTTTCCTTGGAATATACTTTCTCTGCTGACTCCACTTTCATTTCCAGCACATGTGAGGACTGTACTTATGTAACTATGTTTCTAATTATTTTGTTGAATATGTGTTAAATTTAAAAGGCAAAAGATTTATATGATCTGGAGAGAAACTAGAGTTTATGTGTTGAATTTAAGATAGTAGACAGAAAGTTTATGTTGGAAACACCAGGGAAAATAATGAATTAATGGATACATGAATAAATTAATTATAAAGTAAACTAAAAAAATTATAAGAGAAAAGTGACTGTCAAAAACATTTTTTCTGCACTGCAGATGGCAATCTGTAATAGTAGTTTCAGGCTTGCAGTGCCTGTCATTCTGGTCTTCTGAATATGGACTACTTGTCATGACATGCCAGTTGCTGCTATGAAGTCTCTCGGGTAGATGGTTGTTCAAAAAGAAGGGGGTGGTGAAGGAAAGCAAGAGACATGAAAAGGAATATTGTGGGACTCTCTTGCTGCAAGGTTGTATATGGTGAGATTTTGGGACTTATGTGTAAACATAAGAAGCATATAATTCGTTATGCCTATTTTTAAAATATATTCTAATTTTTAAATTTTTTTTATCATATTCTGTAGGGACTTGAAGTTCAACATATCAATACTTGATGAAAAATAGCTGTTCCATGTTATGCTTAAGATGTTTGATATGCAGAAAGATAGTGAGGTTAAGCTTAACAGCCTAAGTTGTAAGGTAATAACAATAAGCTTGTCTTCTGGATGGATAACAACCTAAGTTTGCAGAACAAAATTAGATGAAAAGGAGGGCTGCAAGGAAAGCCAACATTTTGGCCATAGCCTTCCAAGGTCACTTAAGACTCAGCACATATGAGAACTTGTACTATAACGTCATGTAACTCGGTAGTGTTCCAAATTTTCTGATCAAGGAGATTATGGGGCCAAAGAGGAAAGTGATTGATAATGTAGATTGTGCCTAAGGAGAGTCACATGGAGAGAAAACATTCTCTCAGGCTTTCACAGAGAGCACATAGGCCAAGCAATGGCCGTGACTCATCCACATGGCTGACACTGACAAACAATCTGAGGTACAGGATCTCAGGATAAATC
>NW_004524909.1:960765-961267 GCF_000260255.1 Octodon degus
AATACCAAAACCAGGGAAAGATGCAACTAAGAAAGAGAACTACAGGCCTATCTCCCTCATGAACATAGATGCCAAAATCCTCAATAACATCCTAGGAAATAGAATACAGCAAATCATCAAGAAGATCATATACCATGGGCCGGTAGGATTCATCCCAGGGATGCAAGAATGTTTCAATATTTGAAAATCTATAAATGTAAACACTATATCAATAGAGCGAAAACTAAAAATCACATGATCATCTCCATTGATGCAGAAAAGGCTTTTGACAATGTCCAATGCTCATTCATGTTCAAAGTCCTACAGAAAATTTCTAATAGATGGCTTCTACTTCAATCTGGTGAAAGCCATTTATGAAAATCCAAAGGTTACCATAATCCTAAATGGGGAAAAACTGAAATCTTTTACTCTTAGATATGGTACCACACAAGGATGTCCTCTATCACCACTCCTATTCAATATACTTCTGGAAACATTAGCTACAGCCATTAAACAAGTGAAA
>NW_004524909.1:961367-978533 GCF_000260255.1 Octodon degus
AGGTATGCAATGTGTTAATTATTGAAACTGTCCTACCAATTTGATTTGAAACTGTCTCATTGCTATTTGTTTATCAATAAAATTATGGAAAAGAAACCACAATCTCTTATAAAATGTATGTACCAATTCTACTTAAAAAATATTTTTTCCTTTTTAGAAAGTCACTGATTTTTTCAATTAGGTGCTAGTCTATTAGATGTATCTGTAAGTTAGCTACTTATATAAATATTTATATATGCACACATAGAAGTTTTGAAATCATGTCATACATATATTTGAAATTTTCTATTATTTAATATGAGCATTTGTTCTGCAAATAACATTTTAAAGATTCATATTATAATTTTCACTGCATTTTGTAATAATTTATTACAATCATATTGTGTTGATGGACATTTTGTAATGTTTTGTCACATAGTCTGTGCTGTTATACTTATTAGTGCTATTTTTAAAACAAAATATATTTAATTGAAACTAATGAACAGAAATGAATTTATTAGGTGTAAGAAAATGGACAATTATTAAATTGGTATGTATTACTTAAATTATCTATAATTTACTGTTAAAATGGCAACAGAATTTTATTTCCATCAGAAATAAATGTATAGTATTTATTCCCTTAGTTTGTATTTGG
This sequence comes from Octodon degus, assembly GCF_000260255.1. NCBI lineage: Eukaryota > Metazoa > Chordata > Mammalia > Rodentia > Octodontidae > Octodon > Octodon degus. The sequence continues at coordinate 962,002 of NW_004524909.1, forward strand.
GCTTTTCTTGTGAATTGCTGTCTGGTTAGATTGTCCTGGAAACAGCATTTTATTAGATTTTACTCTAAGCCAACCTTATGTTGCCCTAGGACCCTGCCATGTGAACCATATCCAGGTCTGAGCAGTCATCCTAGCTGGAGGCCTAATTATGCAAAGAACCAATAGATTAACAGAGCATTCCAGAGTCATTGCAAGACCGAGTTTCTTTTTTTGTTTTTCAATTACTAACTTTTGAGAGTAATTTATTAAGTTGTAATAACTACTCATTCACATTCAGAGGCTGGCATATCTACAAAAGTGTGGCAATTCCCATTTTCCTAATATCCTCAACATCAGTGAGAATTATCAGTATCTTTATTTCTTGTTTTTGAATTGCTATATTAGTAAGATTGATTATCATCTGATATATTTATTGATCGATCACTCACTGTATTCTTTATAAAGATGAATCCTTCCCTTTTCCAGGAAGTCTTCAAATTAGAGAAGCTACCTATATGAGCAAGAACTGCAAATTTTTCATGACACTTATGCTGAAGTATTGATAACAGATTCACTCCCAGTGAAACAGAAATCAACTCAGAGGTGCTTCTTTGACTATACTGATATAAGAACTATATGACGGATATAACAATATTTTAATGAACTTTACACAAAAACATCTCTCTTAGAGCTAGAATTTGAAATCTAACAAACTAAAGCAAATAAACAAACTAAACCAAACCAAAAGTAATATACGTAGGTTGTATTTTCTTTCCTACATTATAGTAATGCTATTTCTTTTACTTAAAAGGTTTTCATAAGCATAAAAGTATAATTAATTGTTTTCAAAAATATTGTGTCATTGCAGAAAATTTTAAAAATATACAATTTATGAGATAAAGGAAATTAAAAACGTATTTGAATAGACAGAAGATTTAAAGCACTAGAAAGCTGGCAAAATTTTCCCAAGATTAAAATAGTAAACGTTGTAGGCATAAGGTTCAAAAAAAAATGCGTTTTCATTATATATCCTTTCAGATTTCTGGATATTTGCTTTAGAATTTTGGTTAAAGAATTCTTATAAAAATTTGAAAATATAACCACATGAATTCTCTTTCATCATTTTTTTTTTTCTTGCACCAAGAATTTTTTTTCTCAGCTGTCAGTAGCAAATAAGATGGCTGAAACCTGCTGGGGAAAATACTGTTTGTTGTAAATGAAATGCTGACATTTCAATGCTGAGAGTATTCATTTGAACTTAACAGTCAACTAAAACTGTATACCACTACAAAAATGTTCTTTTATCACTTTGAGCATTATTTACGAATTTCAGCAGTTTTTTAGAAATTCAAATTCTTATGAGCCTATATAACATATGGCAAAATGAGATTGTAGTGTGAAATTGTTTTAATTTTAGTGCTAGACTAATTTCTGATAGTTGATGAACATATTTTTTAATTTTCTGAATATACATGCATTTTTCTCAATATCCACTTAGTTTCTTTAAAAGATATTTCAATTCACTTTTGTCTTTTTTTCTTTTTCTTTTTTTCATTTTTCCTTAAGAAATATTGCTTGAGGGATGAGATGGAAAGGGCAGTGTTGGTGTTCTTTCAGTTTGGGTTGTATAATAATTCTGCTGTCATACCTAAGCTTCTCAAATCAGACAGCAAGCAACAAATGTCAGAAAGAAGTGTGGGGCAAAAGCAGGGAGGGATATAATATAGTGCTGATAATGAGGAATTACAATTTTTCCTTTTTATTAGTGCATACTAGTTATGTAGAATAATGGATGTCATGCTTTCATCATACTTATTCCCTCAATTATTTTCATTGCATATTCATTACACAGAGTAAGAGACTTCATTTTGGCATGTTTATGCATGTACATTTCCCTCCTCTTCCCATGATGCCCTTCAATTTCTATAATAGCATTCCTTCTACTTTCAATGTGCTATTTAGAGTACCTTTGCATGCATTGCATTAATTATTGAAACTGTCCTATTAATCGGTTTTGAAACTGTCTAACTGATACCTGTTTCTCAATAAAATTAATAACAAAATAGAGCAACTTGCATAAGTTTTGCAGACATTGAAAAATAAATTCTTTCAAAAATATAAGAAAAATGTTCTCATTTAAACTGAGGTGACAATACATACTTTTTAAATTAATGAAAGCATTTTAGGACTTCCAAGATCTTCTAGGGTAAATTATTCCTGGGGAAAATATTTGAGAACTGAGTTCTAGTACAGAGACATATTGCACCATACTTTGACAGTTGCTGTTGTCTGTATAATGAGGTGTATGTGTTTAATAATATTACAGATAAAAGTGTTTATTATTATTATCATTATTATTATTTTGTATATTTAGGACAGGGTGTATAGGGTGTACAGGGCCCCACTGCATAGATCAGACTCATAGTGATCCTCCTGTTTAGAGCCTCCCAAGTGCTGGAATTACAGGTGCACACCTCCACACCCCGTCTCAGTCGCTGTCTTAGTGTGACCCAGGGGCAGGACCGGCACCTCAGGCCCAGGGATCAAACTCTCAGTCCCTGCATCTGCCTAAGCCAGTGCTTTAATCCACTGAACTATTTGGCTGGCCCTACACTGTATTCAGGCATATGACACTCAACTGAAAAATCACACAGGCACAACAAAAGATGATTAATTTTAGAAATGAAAATTTACAATATACTTTAAATTAAACTATTTAAATAACACAGGTTGTAGTGTTTAGATTTGTGTGTTTTACTTAGGTGAAGTTAGGATATTATTTGGTAAGGCCACAATCCTACATTTGTTTTGCATGACAAAATAGGTATTTCTAGCAAGGATTTAGTTAATACCTAAAATGATATCAGCACAATCTTAGATAATTACATACTTCATTAATCAATGAATATTTACTGTGAACTAGATATCTGGATATTATCAAAAATATCAAAATGCTTGTAAATCCTCGGGGGTTGAATATTTAGTGGAGTAGCGATACTGACACAAAATTGATTCTATCAAGAAATTTAGATTTTCTTCCATATTTCTTCTGATAGACTTTTTTGTGATACTATTTTTTTAAATTATAATTTTCCTTTATTTTGAAAAGTAAAACTAAAAGCAAGAAAAACAGCAAATACAGAAAAAGGGTAACATACAACAACACATATGTTACATATTTCAAAACAAGACTATCCAATTAACAATATTGATATGTTATCTTTTTATCATCAAATCTGTTGCTCAGATTAATAGATATAGTTATGAAAGATTAGACATATGGTGGAATATTACCACATGACTTCAAGAAATCTTAACTTTTTTTCTTGTCTCTCTTTTTCTTTTATTATCTTTTTCTAAAAAGCTATTTTAAAGCGAGTATAGTAATAATCGATATGGAATTAGAAATAGTATACATTACGAAGACCAACATGACAGACCTTTAAAGCATGTTTTTTTATCACACATTGCTGTTCTCAATGTAGTTGATTAGTCTGCAGGTACCAGCATACAGAGATAGTCAAAGTTAGGATTCTATACATTAACTGATATTTTCAAAAAACTGATGGAAATTCTTAGTACAATAACCTCAGCCTATTTGTACACATACTTGCATGTTTAAACCCTATCATTTCCCCTATCTTTTATCCTTTCTCTCCTCCTTGTTGCTTAATCTTTAATTTCTGCTTCTTTCAGTTTAACTGTATCTGTTATACCTTTCAAGTTTTAGTTCTTCTTTTGGGTTCTTACACTAGGGAGACAATATGAAATTTACACATGTGGGTCTGTTTTTTTTTTTTTTTCACTTATGAATATAGCCTCAAGATGCATTTACTTAAATATGAAGGCTTCATGTTTGTCTTCCTTTATGGCTGAGTAATACTCCATTGTATAAAAATACCATATTTTTTCATCCATTCCTCAGTTGATGGGCATTTTTGTTGTTTGCAAGATTTGGGTATGACAAACTGTTGTGATAAACATGGATGCACATATATCACTATGATATGATATTTTCAGTTCTTTTGGAAAAATTCCCAGAAGGGAAAGAGCTGGATTGAATATTATTTGCAATTCTAGTTTTTTGAGGAGTCTCCACACTGAATTCCACAATGGTTGTACAAAGTCTATATTCCCACCAGCAGTAGAGAAGGATTCCTTTACCGCAGCCTCTCCAACATTTGATGTCAGTTGATTTCTTTATGATAGCCATTCTTCTTGTGGTGAGATGGTAACTCAATATTGTTTTAATTTACATTTCTCCAATGGCCAGTGATGAGGACTGTATTTTCTTGTATTTATTTGCCCCTTGTATTTTTTCTTCTGAGAAATATGTATTCATCTGAGATGCCGATTTTTCGATTGGGTCTTTAAGTTTTGGGGCTCTAATTTTTTTTAATTCTTTATATAGCCTAAATAGAAGACCTTTGTCTCAGTGATTATTGGGTAAGATAATTTTTCCAAATTTGTGGGCTGTCTTCACTCTGTTGGCAATTTCTTTTGTCGTGCAGAAACTTCTCAATAACAGGAGGTCCTGGTTGTTGATTCTTCGAAGTATTTCCCATGAAGTTTGATTTTGTTCATGAAATATTTGCCTACCCCTATATCTTCAAGATTTCCATGTACTTTCTCTTCCACTAGATTTAGTGTTTCTGTTTTAATGTTTAGATCTTTAATACATTTTAACTTAATTTACTGCATGGTGATAGACCCAGGTCTAGTTTAAGTTTTTGGCATGTAGAGAGCCAGTTTTTTCAGAGCCATCTGTTAAGAGGCTATCTTTCTTCCAGTGAACATTTTTGGCCCATTTTTTAAAGATAAGAAGGCTGAGAGTATCTGCAGTTATATTTGTATCTTGTAATCTGTTCCATTGATCATTGGGTCTGTTTTTTGCCAGTACCGTTCTGATTTTATCACAGTAGCTTGGTAGTAAGTTTCAAGTGAGGGATGGTAATGCCTCCTGCCTTGACTTTGTTGCTGAGTATGGTCTTTGCTATTCTAGATTTTTTTCCTGGCTCTAAATAAATTTTAGGAATGATTTCTCTAGATCTGTGAAGTATGTTGGTGGTATTTTGATAAGGATTTCATTGAATTTGTATGACAATTTTGGGAATTTGTACACTTTCACAATGTTGGTTCTTCCTATTCAGGAACAGGGAATATCTTTCCATTTTCTGAAATCCTCTTTGATCTCTTTCTTCAGAGCACTATAATTTTCATCGAATAGATTAATTCCTAGGTATTTCATTTGTTTGGTGCTTTGTAAAGATTATTGCTTCTCTAAATTCTTTCTCAGTGTGTTGGATATCTGTGTAGAGGAATGTTATTGATTTTTCATTATTGACTTTGTTACATGCTTTACTACTAAATTTGTTTACTAATTCTAGTAGATTCTTGCTGGAGTTTTTTTGGGTCCTCCAAGAAGAGTATTATGTCATAGAAGAGTATTATGTCATTTGAAATAATGATAGTTTAACTTTTTGTTTACTCATTTGTATTCCTTTTATTTTTCTCTCTTGTCTAATGGCTCTCGCTAATGATTCCAGAACTATAGCGAATAGGAGTGGTAATAGAGAGCATCCTTGCCTTGTAACTGATTTGGGAGTAAAATATTTCAGTTTTTTCCCATTTAGTTTTATGTTAGCAGTTGGATTATCATAGATAGGTTTTATCAGATTGAGGTAGAGGCCATCTATTCCGATTTTCTATATGGCTTTGATCATGAATGAGTGCTACATTTTGTCAAAAACTTTTCTACATCAACTCAGATGATAATGTGGTTTTTGAATTTATCTCTATTGATATAGGTTGTTACATTTATAGACTTGCATTTGTTGACAATCCTTGCATCCCTGAGATGAATCTTACCTGGTCATAATATGTAATCTTCTTGATGATTTGCTGTATTATATTTGCTAGGATTTTACTAAGGATTTTTCATCTATGTTCATGGGGGGATTGACCTCTAATTCCCTTTATTGGTTGAACATTTCTCTGGTTTTGGTATCAGTAAAATACTTGCCTCTAGGAATGATTTTGGGAGTATTACTTCCTTTTCAATTTCACTGAAGAGTTTGAGGAGTATTGGGATTATATCTTCTGTAAATTTCTTGTAGAGTTCAGCTGTGAATCCATCAGGACCTGGTGTTTTCTTTGTCAGTGAGTCTTTCTTTTCTTTTCTTTTTTTTTTTTTTTTTACATTTTCAATTTCTTTGATGGGTATTGCATTATTCAGTTGTAGTATCATCTTGATTCAGTTTTGGTAATTTGTACCTATCTAGGAATCTGTCCATTTCTTATGTGTCTTTGTTTCTGTGGGAGCAAAGATTTTCAAAGTAGTTATTGATCATCTCTGAATTTCCACAGGGTTTGTGGAAATTCAGTAATTTAGTATGTGGTTTATTTTAGAAAACATTCCATGTGTAGCTGAAAAGGATGTGTATTTGGATATTGTTGGCTGGAAAACTCTGTATATGTCCACTAAGTCCATTTATTCAAAGGTCAGGTTCAATTCTGTTACCTCTTTGCTAATATTTTGTCTGCTTGATCTATATTTTGTGATTAGGGGGTGTTAAGTTCTCTTGTTTAAGATCATGATATTGAATGTTAGATTTTTTCATATACATTAAGATTTGTCTTATATAATTGGATGTTCCCATATTTGGTGCACACATATTTATTACTAAATATGTGTAATATATAAATATTTATATAAATATTTATTGCTATTACATATTTATTACTATTTATTCCTCTTGTAATTTTCCCCTAACTAGTGTGTAATGGCATTCTTTATTTCAACTGATAATTCTTAGTTTGAAGTTCAGATTATCTGTGAACAGGATTGCTACCCTTGCTTTTTTCTGAGATCCTGGAGCATATAGTATTGTTTTCCATCCTTTGACTTTTAACCTATGAATTTCTTTATGAGTTAAGTGTGTTTCTTGTATATAGCATATTGTGGGTTTTTTTTTCCTAATCCACTGTGCCAGTCTATTTCTTTTAATTGGTAGTTGAGTCCATTTACATTGATAGTTATAATTGAGATGTCCTAGCTTATGTTTGACATGTTATTTACCTGTTGTTATATATGCCCTTTTTCTTCTGTTTTTAAGTGTTTGCCATATTTGGTGAGCTCTTTCTGTTTTCATCCATGGAGTTGTCATTTTCACCCCTCTGTAGAATATCTTTTAGTAGTCAGTGTAGTGTTGGCTTGGTCTTCATGAAATTTTTTAGTTGTTCTTTGTCATGGAAGTATTTCAGTTGTCCATCAAACTTGAAAGAGAGTTTTGCAGGGTACATCACTCTGGGTTGGAATTTTTTGTCTTGGAAGACTTGAAGTTCTTTGCCCCATGCTTTTCTTGATGTGATGGCTTGTGAAGAAAAATCTGTCATTATTCTGATGGGTTTTCCTTTAAATGTGATCTGTTTCTTTTCTCTAGTGCTTTTAGTATGCTGTTTTTGTGATGAATTTCTGGTATCATGATTATTATATGCCTGGGTGATGTTTTAACTGGGTTGACATTATTTAGAGTTCTATATGCCTCAGTTACTGGATGTCAGATTATTTCCCTGTATGCAGGAAGATTTCTGCTATTACTTCTGCCCATAGTCTTTTTTATGTTGTTTGTGTTGACTCCTTTCTCATTGATGCCTATTAGTGTTATGTTATTCATCTTTGCATTGTCTTGCGGATGTTGGATTATTATTTCCTGGATGCTAGTTGTTAAGAGATGTTTCCTTCCCTTTTCACTAGCTGCAAAAGTATTTTCCAGGTCTGGAAGTCTCTCTTCACTTTCCTTCAGATGTTTTTGCCAACTTTTAATTGAGCTTTTAATCTCTTGAATATGTCTTTGAATCTGCTTCATTCATTCTATTTCTTTTTGTATTGTTCATTCAAAATTTCCATCATTTTTCTATTCTCCCTTATTTTTTTTATCAGTGTCTTCTTTAGAAACACTTATAATTCTTTAATTATGGTTTTCAGTACTTTTTTATTTGGGAGATTATTTTTGATATGATTTCCTCTGTGGTTGTTCTTTACTTCAGGTGCTATTATTTCAGAGATTTCAGGTGTGTTATTTCCAAATTCTTCTATGCTGGTGTTTCTTGCATTTGTTCTGGGTGGGCTCGGGTCTCTGAGACTGCATTTTACTCCTCTTTGTCATTTTATATTTCAGAAAGAACTCTTTAGTTTGACTTCTGTGATTGTTTTGTGTGAAAGTTAGACAGTAGTTAGCTGTACTATTGTGATCAGAGCCTCTCTGTATAGAATCTGTTCTTTGGTCATCTCTTCTGGGTCAAAGATTCTTTTGTCCCAAGGTTTTGCCCTTTCTACTTATTGGAAGTGAAGATACTGATTTCTGTTTGGCCCTGTCCTTTGACCTTTGATGTAGAGCTTTTTGTAGTTATTACCCAAGCACTTTTACCCAAGAGAGATCATGTGGTTAAGGCAGATACAGTTTTCTATTTGCAGTACTACAATTAACAACATTAATAATGGGTAGTGAGATTTAGTGATTCACGAACTTTTGTAATTAATAGGTTTCTATTGTAAACCATAAGAGTAAACACTATAGCTGTATAGCTAAGAAGATATTAAATTGAGAATTTGTATTTAAATTAGTTCCCCTAAGTTCCACCTGATCACCTCCACTTGATATATTTAGAGTGTTCCAGGCAGACTAGTTCACTCCAGTTATCTGTTGCTACCTCTCAAGAGGGAGAGAATGATCTGGCTCTAGTAGTATGTCTCAGCTCACTTGTCTTGATCTACCAAATTCGAATTTATCCAGCTGGGCCTTTCTGCAGTCTTGGTCTCACATGCCAGGCCTGTCTGCTCCTCTAGTAGAGTTTGAAAGCTGGTATCAAATTATTAAATCTTTTTAGTGAAGCAAACTGTATTAACATGAAAGACAAATTAGAAGGCTCAAATGTAAGTTAGCTACAAACTTCATCAGTAGAACACACCAGTAACTACTTTGAACTTGAGATACAACTATATTCTACTGAGCTATCTCCCCAGCCCTGAGATACTACTATAAAAACAACCTAAACACAAAATTAAATAATGCATATATAAATTTATCGGCATACAGTAGGTGTTCAGTAATTATACATTCACTTTTCTTCCAATGAAATTTAATACTGAATAAACTTGTTTTTTCAGTGCAAGTTATTATTTGTATAGTAAAACTTTATCCTAGGAGTAGAAGAAATTAATTTCCACAAGTCTTTTTGTATTATACATATAATTCTAATATATAATGTATAGTATATAATATATAATATATAGTAGATATATAGTAAATTCATTTTGAAAAAAATTCTTTGTACATAAAGTTTTTATTGTTTTGGTCTAACTAAAAATGAATGTCACATATTTGCCTGTGAGAACTTTAGTTAGCTTTTCCAAATAGATAAGTTACTTTTTAACCGACTTTTGCTAAGTATCTTTGTCTTTTGATATACTCTTTAAAATTATGTTATACCTAACACTCATTGAGAACAAGTAATAACCAAAAAAATAGCAACATTTAGTGACATAACATTCATTTTATTTATGTAACTCATAAATTGTAGCTTATAGTTTAGATAAATTATTGCAAATTTCTCAGGGAAGGGGACCCATTAAAAACTGAAATAAAATGAAATAACATTAAATTTTAAAATGTGGTTTATTTGCTTGCTATTTTCATGACTTATTTTCAACTCTCTTCTATGGAGCTATTTACATTTTAAAATACACTAGAATGTTGAGAGTTCTGCTTCAAGTCACAAAAGTATTTTCCTATCAGAATAGCCCTGATTTTAAAAAGTATAAAGCTAGATAAACGTGGTACATTAAGTAGTGGTCAGCTTGTCACACACAGTTGAAGTGAGTCAGCATGGTATTAGGTGCAGAAGGCCCAGCTGAGGATTGTTGCCAAGGGCGTAAAAAGAGAGCTTTAGGGGAGGATGGAGTACTGTTGATCTTCCTGGAGCAGTGTGTCATGCTGGCTTTCCTTATAAAAATTCAACTGTTCTCATCACTGGCAGAGGAGATGAAGATCTTACGGTTGCTGCTATAGTTGTTTTCAGGGGAGCTGTGGTCCTTACTTTGAGCATCACTTCTTGGCTCAAGTATTGATCCTCAGCCTGGTGGCACAGACTTTCTAACTTTCACCACTGACCTCTGGGTGTTTCCAGTGTGAATCCTTGGTACAAACTTGCGTTGTCCATGAGCTCTGGGCTCCCAGTGTGACTTTTGGAGGACATTGTCATGAGCTCTATGTCCTCAGCTTGACTGTACAGAACATTTCCACAGGACCCAGGCCCTCAGGCGAATTCTTTTGGTCTCCAGTGTGTGAAAAGATTTTCTGCAATCTTTTGCATTTGACTCTTTGAATAAATATTATAAAATAATCCTATAAATTTTGTACTGTGCATTACATCCTTTCCCTTGTAAACCCCTACTACAACAAAAATATATGAGACAACTTGGTTGGGGAGACAGCTCAGTAGAATAAGCGCTTGCCTGACAAACACAAGGTCCTGAGTTCAAACTTCGGTACCAAAAAAAGAGAAAAAAAAAAAGAGAGAAAACTGTTTTCAAATCTAGGACAGCAGATAGCATGTAGTATAATTCTGGTCACAAAAAGCATATCTGCGATCATTCCTATGCTTATTTCTGAGCCACATTTCCAGACTGTAGCATAAGGTAGTTTAGTACACAAAGCAGTAACAAGAACGTAACATATGTGGAGGCAAAACTATGTCTTTTGTTTGTTTGTTCGGTATCAGTCATCAACCTCAGGACCTGGCAGCCATTCATGTCCCTGAGCTATATCGCCAATCCCAAAATGTGACTTAATACATTTTGAAAATTTAAAATTTCCTGTAGTATGTTCTCTGACCATAACTAAATTAGACTAGAGATAAATGAAAAGACAAATCTAAAGTAAGCCAGTGCACATTTCTTGAAAAAGTCGATTAAAAGAAATTATGACAGTGTAACATATTCCAAATGAAAGGGAAATGAAAATTGGATATATTTAAATCTGTAGGATGCCATGCTTATTGAGGAATGATTTCTTACTAATGTTCAGGAAAAGGAAAGTTTTAAAATCAGTGATATCTGTTCCTGCACTTGAAAAAATGTTATTTAATTATAACACGAAATGAATGATAGAAATGAATAAAATATAAAGTAATGTGAAAATTAATAAACCAAAGTTGTATTTTTTGAAAATTTACTAGATTAACTTGGAGAATTATTAAAAATTCCTGGCAAGACTCATTAGTTTTGCTACTGTCATGATGATTTGAGATAATATTATTTTTCTGCCTAAATAATTGAAGAACAGAATGGAAACAACAGTTTCCTAATTATTCTGGATGTGACTATTGAGAAAAAAGTAGCATAGCAAGTGTGCATTAGGGTACCCCACTGTCAGCATGGAGAGAGGAAGCACTGAAGAGTTACACTTGCAAGTTTTGGGGAAGAAGTTGGGATCAGTTTGAAAGACAGATGCCAGAGAGGGAAACTTCAAAGAGAGTCCCAGAGACTTGTTTATGGCCCCTTCCCCAGGTAAGTACTAGTGACTGTATGGATGTGAAGCCAGCATTCCTTCACTAAGAAGAAAGAAAAGCATTTAGAACCATGAGACCTGCACAGCATTATGAATATACCACTTACCTAATAAATAGAGAAACCTTCCAATATATAAAATATCTAAAAGTGTGGTCAAAGGGATTATACTTACAATTGGGGCCATTGATCCTTGTTTTATAAGTGCTCTTAGGAATTTACAAGGCTCAAAAGCTATCCTGGAAAGAACAAACTATTTCCAAGTGTCCAAAGTATATTCACAACCAGTCTGTAAATAAGACTAATAATAAGGCTAATAATGAGACTTCATAATGTTATATTACATGCATTAATGAAGATATACAGAGTATACAGAATATGCCTAGTATGGGGCAGAGAAATTAAAAGGCAATGGGATGGTTACTATGAAAAGAATAATAGCAAGCGTTGGTGAGATACAGAGACCTGACTCACTGTTGGAGAAATGTAACATGGTAGAGCTGCTGTGGAAATCATGCTAAGGTTCCTCAAAAATTAAAGATAAAATATATTATTTATCAAATCCATTTCTGGGTGTATCCCCCCTAAAAATCAAATAAAGATCTTTAAACACATGTATGCAACCAAGTTCATAGAATTATCTACTACAATCAAAATGTATAAGCAATCCAGGTGTCCTTCCATAAGTACTTGGTTAAACAGAATTTGGTATGAATGCAACATAACACTATGAAGCCTTAAAAAGGGAGGGAATTCCAACACACATTACTGCATAGATGAATTTCGAAAACGTTATTCTAAGTGTTGCATAATCATCATTTAGATTACAAATGTATCATACAAATTCTGTATAAACGTTGTATGGCTGCTCTTCTGAGATACGTATAGCAGGTAAACTAATGGACAGCAGAATGGTAGGTTCCAGAAGCAGAGGGGAGATTGGAATGTAGAATTATTTAATGGAGATGGAGTTCTAGAGTTCTGCGGATGGTTATATAGTATTGTACTTAACATTACTGTACTGCATACTTAAAAATGGCTAAAATGGTAAACTTTTATGTTATGTATAATCCTTTAGCTCTGGCAGTACTCCTATATTTTATAGGAGAATAAATTGGAAGCCAGATTAAGTAATTTCCTTAAGGACATCCTGTTAATATCTGGAGGAGAAGGAAGAGCTGTTGATTTCAGGGACTAAGCCCTTCTCACTGTACATTTATTTTCCTAAGTCCATGCTGCATTGTAGCTGATACAAATTAAGCTCCATCATTCTTCTAAAATGTGTGTTGGAAAATGCAGCTGGCAAAAGGGAGAGCTGATAGAAAATTTTCAATTTTATTCATGAATTATAGGTTTCCTAGTCTTAAACTTTTAATCAGATAGAATAATAAAATTCAGATGATTTTTGAAACTATCTTCTATTATGAAAATTTTCTTTGATTATCATGGAATATTTTCATGTACATTTTAATGTATTTTCTGACACATTTTTATTAAAAATTATGCTCATTCATTATTATAAATTAGAATTTCATAGAATGAGAACAAATGATAGATTTTTTAAAGTGACTTTCTTTAAGGGAAATATAGTATTAGCGATTTCACACTTTTGACAAGTTCAGGTTTTGATAAAGTTTTACATTCATACTTCTTACAAGGTTATAATAAATAAGACTCACTCTGGAATAAAATATGAAGCTTCAAACAGAAACAGATGACAAATGTTTCTTACAGTGTGACAACAGCAGTCACTGTCAATAAAGGATTAACTTTACAACCTCAGCTCACCAGATCACTGTGGTGTTTTTTGATAAACCTTTCTTTCTCTCTGTCACTCCCTCAACATGATCCATCTTTCAGAAGATAATCAATTGAAAATGCACCTGAACAATATTTTTCATAATCTACAAAGTTTTGCAAGTGCATAGCATGGAAAGAAGTATGTGAATTACTTGCCTCAAAGTCAGCATTACACAAGATAGTAATGCTCAAAAGTGTACCAGAGTCTTGATGTTAATCTGAGTTTGAGATAAGTTTATTTCTTTAAAAATCCAGATTGATTCTTTGTTTTTTATATATTATTTCAGTATTCTAGAGAAATAATGAGTACTACTGTAAATTTAGCAAAAAGGAAAGCCCACAATGAATAATCACTAAGACAACAATATGCAATGCATTAATTATTGAAACTGCGCTAGTAATCGGTTTTGAAACTGTCTCATTGCTATTTGTTTCTCAATAATTTTTTTTAAATGAAAGCCCAGGGGAGAGCTTCCAGCTACCCTGTGCCAGCGGACCTACTGCTCCCAGCCCAGGCGCATCGCGGGTTAGACCCTCTTCCATCTTCTTGGGTCACCCCCCCACCACCACTCCGCAGCACCTCCCCCACCCCGCTTGCTGAGTAGGAATTTCTGCCGCATTTCAGGAACCCCTAGACCCAGTCCTAGCCCAAGCCCTGTGAGTGAGTGGGAGAGCTTCCCGCTACCCTGGTCTGGCGGGACCTACTGGTCCCAGCCCAGGCGCAGCGTGGTGAGACCCTCTTCCACCCCTTTGGGATGCCCCTCACCACTCTGCAGCACCTCCCCTGCCCCACATGCCTAGTAGGAATTTCTGCCCATTTCCTAGAACCCCCAGATCCAATCCTAGTCCAGGCCCTGTGAGTGTGTGGGAGAGCTGCCTCTCCTCACTACTCCACCTTGTCCCCTCCAGACTCAGCTCAGGCCTGGGGTGAAAACCTTCAGCTGCAATCCCTGCAGAGAGTGTAGGGGACAGAATCACCCAGCTAGTCCAGGAGCAGAACATCTTGCCACAGGGGCACAACAGGTTCACCCCCAAGGGCAGCAGTAGGAAGGAAAAGAGCACAGCAGCCAGACACAAGCCAAGAGCAACTGGGTAAATCCAAACATTGTAGATCTACACCTGAACTTCAGTAGGTGCTAAGGCTATAACTGCAACAAAGATCTACAACAAAGGTCAGAAGACAGTGCTACACAAAATGACACTGGTAGGAGCAAAATGCAATCTCAGACCCCAAACCACCCATAACAAGTACAGAGAACACTAACACAGAACAAATTGGGAACCACACAGCTGAAATCAATGAATCAACAGCTTCTGAAATAAAGAAACAGCTGCAGAAAGGTGAAAGGTATAGAGGAACTCAGATTGGAAATGAAAAAAGAAATCCCAATTAATAACATCTGCAGTAAAGAATCAAATGCAGAAATATATGGAGGAAACCGAATGCCCAACCAGAACAAGTGCAGAGGACACTAGCTCAGCTCAAATGTATGAATTAATAGCGTCAATAGTAAATAATTAACAGCAGAAGGTCGTAGAGGAACTCAGAGCGGAATTCTTTTCAACTAGCTCAGTTCAAATGTATGAATTAATAGCGTTGATAGTAAATAAGCAACAGCAGAAAGTCATAGAAGAACTCAGAGTGGAATTATTTTCTGTAATAAAAAAAGAATTCTCAGAACTCATAGCATCTGAAGAAAAGAAACAACTACAGAAACATAGGGAGGAAACGCAATCTGAAAAAAACACCGCAGTAAAAGAATTTATAACTGCTTCTAAAGAAGACATTGACAAAAAAATAGAGGAGATTAGAAAAATGATTGATTCCTTGAATGAGCAATACAGGAAAGAAATAGATCGCTTGAAGCAGAGTCAAAGAGATATAGAGGAAATTAAAATCTAAATCACAAGCTTACAAAACTGTTTAAGTGAATGTGAAGACAGAGTTTCAGATCTTGAAGATGCTGGTGTAGCTAGTGAAAAGGTAAGAAAGAATCTGTTAAAAACAACGAGAATGCAGGAAAGAATAATCCATCACATGTAAGATGATGCCAAGATGAACAATGTGAGACTAATAGGCATCAATGAGAAAGAAGGAGTCAGTACAAATGACATTAAAAAAAGTATGGGCAAAAGTGATAGCAGAAAACTTCCCAAATATGAGGAAAAAATCTGACATTCAGGTAACAGAAGCATACAGAATGCCAAGTAACCTCAACCCAATGAAAAACACACCGAGATATATAATAGTCAAGATCCCAGAAATTCAGCACAAGAATAATATACTGAAAGCTGCTAGAGAAAAGAAGCAGATCACATTCAAAGAAAACCCATCAAAATTACAGCCGACTTCTCTTCACAAACGACGAAGGCAAGAAGTTCATGGAGCAGCGTACTTCAAGTCCTCTGTGAAAACAAATTCCATCCCAGACTACTATACCCTGCAAAACTATCTTTCAAGTTTGATGGAGAAGTGAAATACTTTCATAACAAAGAACAGATAAAGAATTTCATGATGACAAAGCCAACCCTACAAAGGCTACTGAAACATGTTCTAGAGAGAGACCAAAATGATCAGAACTCCATGAATGAGATCAGGAGCAACCAACTAAATAGGGCAAGCAATTAAACACAGGAGAAAAAGGAGTAAATGACAACAGGTAAATAACATGTCAATTGTAAGTCAATGAATCTCAATTCTAACCATCAATGTAAATGGACTCAATTCACCAATTAAGAGAAATAGACTGGTACAGTGGGTTAGGACACAAAATCCAGCAATATGCTGTGTACAAGAAACACATTTAACTCATATAGACATTCATAGATGGAAAGTCAAAGGATGGAACACAATACTACATGCCCCTGCACCTCAGAAAAAAGCAGGTGTATAAATTCTATTTTCAGACAGTCTGAACTTCAAACCAACAATGATGAAGTGAAGTAAAGAAGGTCACTATATACTGGTTAGGGGAAAAATTCAAGAGGAAAAGAATATTCACTCATAAATATATATGCACCAAACATGGGAGCACCCAATTATATAAAGCAATTATAATGGACATAAAAAATCTAATATCCAATACCAAAATCTTAAGAGGAGAACTTCACACCCCCTTATCCCCAAAAGATAGATCAACCAGACAAAAACTTAGCAAAGAAATAACAGAACTGAACCAGAGCT